>NW_027124308.1:72592-80587 GCF_001457755.1 Trypanosoma equiperdum
GGCAGTCGGTTAGCGTAATTACGTTTAATATTTAAAGTAGAGCTGTAACAACTTAAGTGATTGCTTTACTTACTGCCCTCCCCTAGCACGACCACGCCCCCGGCCGCGCCCGTAGTCTGCTGCGCCACGGAAGTCGCTGCCACCTCCGCGTCCAAAACCTCGTCCCCCACGCATATACCCCTGGCCCCGTCCTCCACGGAAATCGTTGCCATGCCCGCCCTTCTCGCAGTAGTGGGCAATATTTTCCACACTTCTCGCAGTAGCCTCCACCAGGTACTGCAGGCGTGAAATGTTGCTTCTATCCACGTGAAGGTACTGATCATCTCTGTCCCACACAGCAATGAGGGGGGTGTTATTTTCTGATATAATACCGTTAATGACATGCTTAACTGTGCTCTCAGTTATATCAAACTTCTTGGCCATAATCTCCACGGATATCGTCGCAAAGCTACGCCTGCTGTTGTAACAGAATATCTGTAGGGCTGCTTCCTTCAAACGTTGTAGAAATGTGTCTCGTGCCTCAGTACCTCTCGGCATGTTATCCCAGACCTTCATGTTTTTGATAACTTCACTTGAGCGCGCATAATCACCCAGCTTCAAGGCAGTGTAAGCAGCTGTTATTTGCTCTCTGAACTCGATAGGCTCGCCCAGGAGTGGCTGAAACTGCATCTGATTTATTACACGGTAGAAATAGCGGTGATGGTGTGTAACCTCGTAGGGCTTTTTTGCTTCGTCCACTGTGCCGACTACAAGCGTTGAAAGCATCGTTGCAAGCTCCAGCTGACTATAAGGGATGTGGGCGTGTGGAGGCAGTAGTAAATCACGGTACCTCAACTCCTCATCCCCCTTCTCATCTTTTAAATTCGGCAGCTTTTGGCCTATCAATACCTCAGGACCTTCCCACGAATTCCATAAAGGACTCAGGAGCTCATACGCTTGCATGATGTCACCCATAATGAAGGATGCCAAACCCAGTTGTGCGACAGCTCTGTTATAGAGGACAGAATTATGGTTGGAGTTGCACAGCTTCTCTGCCCCACCAGAGCGTCGTATGAGATCCCGTCCCTCCCGGTACTTCCCTTCTAGTCCCATTTGGTAAACCAAATGAAGCAGAGCAAGTGATTTGGACTCGTCATCACCGATGAGGAGGAGTTGCTCGTAGAGCGATCGCACTGTCTCAATAACACTGTCACTGACGGCCTCACGCTGTCCCGGAGGCATCTTGCCAAACAAAATCTCGTGGGCCTCCTGTCTCCTTGACCCAAGGATGTCAACAAGAATCTGGCAACAAACCGCTCTGCCGCGGCTGTTATCCCTATAATAGCCGAAGAGAGCGTCAGCAATAGCCACCAGCCGGTTCTCCAAGTGAACAATCTCGATATAGTCGGATGGAATACCGTCTTTAAATTGCGTAATGCGTCGCAGGTGTTTGCTGAGACTCTGCAACAGAGCATGCAACCCACCCTTAATGAATGCATCCCTTTTGTTGAGCTTGTCGGAAAATTTGTCCGATAGCCTTATTCCGGGATTTTCAACTATCAGACCGAAGCATTCCTCCAACGTATCACAGGATTTTGCCCACGTTTTGGTACTGACGTAGACCTCGCGATTATCCTCTTCGAGAAGGGCATCCGCAACGATACCACATGTCGTGATCTGCAGTGCCTTATACCCTTTCCTTTTGCATTCGTTAGCAAGCTTACGGTATTTGGACGCTTTCTTACCGGTACACGTCACGGACTCCCGCAGTTGCTTTACAATGTCGTCTTCAGTTAATTCCTTTTCCGCCTCCTCCTCGTCACCTTCATCACCATCTTCTTCGTCGTACAAACGTTCAATATCGTCCTTGTACGTCTCCATCGCTTCTTCAACAGCCTTGATCAGCCCCTTGAGGGAACGAAACTCCTCTGGCTTTGCAAATGATTCTCTCTCGGATAGGTGTGTCTTGAGATCTGGAGTGTTTCGGAGGCACTCCAGGAATGGGAAAGGTGTCGACTGAAATCTCCGCTTGTGGATATCCGATTTCTCGCGAAGCTCTTTGAATGATTGCTCCGCTCCGACCCATGTCCCCTGATCAACGTTGAAGTCAAAAACATCGGCGTTTGTCTGTATTTCGTTCAATGACTTCTCACGCCGAGAAAGGACGACACGCTGTTCCTCTGCAGCTTCATCATCGGTTATTTCGAACCATTTTGGATCGATCTGGGCGGTGTTCCTTTCTACCTGATCGTCGCGCTGGATAACTTCGTCGATACTTTCGTCACTGTCACTTACGTTAAAGAAATCCGCCATTTTACCTGAAAGCTCGATGCTGCTAAGATACCTGCGGTGTACATGCGGATGAGAAAAGGAGGTGAGAACAAAAAGAACAATTGAGGAAAATAATGTATCCGCGCATGATAAGCGGGGGCTTGCTCAACCACCGGAGCGAGGTTAGCCACAACGATACTTAACGCATGTTGATATTAAAAAAAGGAGACAGAAAACAAGTAAGCGAATAATCTGTTGAGAGAATATGCTCCCGTGTTTTTTTTTCCAATTTGGCTTCCTCTCAGCTTCAATGATGGTGTCGACTCCCATAGTCCAAGCATCTTCAACTTGCAAAAGGTTAGTCATAAGAATATGGTCACTTACGGTAATCTCAGTCATCAACTTCAGTTTCAAAAGGCCTTCCAGCTGCAGCGGTACGAATATCTCTGCTGATCCTGAGGCCCCTGGCACTCTCGCCATGCGTGTGTGTTGTCACTGCGACACCCGCGCTACATACAGCACCTGCTCCGCATGAGGGCTGTGACGTAGCCATAAAGCGTAACGAGTGTGCGAGCTTGTCGAGAAAGGCGCATAGTTTTGCAAGTATGATGTCCGTTCTCTCAACTGCGGTCCAGTTTTTCTCCTGCATGTCCTGAATCTCTTTCAACATTTCATCAAGATGCATTGTGAGCTGCGGGTGAAAGAACAGGGGAAATGGTAACAAAAAATTAAAGGCGTCTAAGAAAAAGCACAGTTATTGGCTTACCATTATAACCAATCTGTCCGTCAAACATCCTTTTTATTTTGGTGGAAATATGTTCATTAGCAAACGAAACAACGGCCGCATTCGCACCAACAATCTGATGCTGCTCAACGCCTTTGACATGTCTCAAATTTAACTCAACCCATAAAGAAGTGGCCCCACGTATAATGACGAACCGGGATGGTCTGTGCGTCACACTGCACCCTGGTACCTCAGAAACAGGAGGCACAGTAATGCTCACTCGTATCGTTTCACCAAATAGTAAAAACCCGTTCATTTTTATGTAAGCCTCTTGAGCAGACACAGATTCCGCGTAAGTCACCAGTGCCTCACCTACGTCGACATCCAAGAGAACGTCATACAACGACCCGAGTTCCCCAAAGCAGCGTAGGAGTGCTAATCTGCAAAACTCTACACCAAATGTAAACTTTAAACCCTGAACGCGAAGCGCCTCCATCACTCCCCCATCAAGGCATAACAATGGAAAAGTGGTTTAATCTAAAGTAATACCAACAAATAGGCAGCAAAGCAAGAGGCGAAAGTTAATACAGCAGTTCCAGCACAAATACATAATATATCAACAACTAAACCAGTAACATAAACAGATAATTTACGGTCATAAACATATGATTAGCAGTCGGTTAGCGTAATTACGTTTAATATGTTAGAAGATGATATGCCAAGTAAGAAACAGGTGAAAAACACTGGTTACGTTATGATAGCGGCACCCACAGTAACAATTTGTTGTTGAGTCTTTTTGTTTTTTCTGATTCGTTGATAGCTGATTGGGGGACAGTTATGAAAGTTGTGCCATCAGGGGCGGAAAAGACGACTCCAAGATGATGAAGGGCAAGGGCAGTATCTTCAATGTTTATCGCCGATTTCGATGAAATTGTACGTAGTGTTAGGGGTAGTCGTCCCTTATGTATTGCAAACATGGCTCTTAACAATTCCTCACGCCATATTCTGGAGAATATACGCTTTCCTCCGGTGCTTAACGGTCTTTCAGGTGTTCCAGCTATTCCCTCAATCTTAGCCATTTCATACGATAATTCTACAAGAAGTGAACCATAACCCTTTGATCGGTACGGTGGCAACACCATTAGGCACGAAAGTGTGTTTGTGCAAGATAGTGTTTTTCTCCATTCCTTGCTGAAGTATCCTGCAAAATGATAACCATAATCATCTAATTCAAAAATAACTATGAATGCGAAAAAATGTAGGTCATCTAAAGTAGTTTTTTCATCCAAAAAGAATTTGGATAGATAGGCAATCCTCCTTGTGAAGGAACTACAGACCGCTTTCCGCCCGTCGATCTCCATAATGACGCACTTCCGTTCGTCGCATCGATATATTTCATCACCAGGAATCCAGTAGCGATAAGTACATATTTCAGCGTGCTTAATGAGGTCAGGCAGCGAGGAGAACTGCGAAAGACAAGCTTCACATAAGAAAATTTTTTCAGTGTCCTTTATAGCTTGCTGGACGAAACCTGTAACGGAATGTGCCTGATATTCCCGAAACAGCGTTTTGATGACAGTGTCTCCCGACCTCTGTCGTTTCATTCCACCTATACGGAAGGGAATTAATCAGAGACGATAAAGGGTAAGGGGGGAAAATATACTCGTGCAATGTGTAAAATATTCACCAAATTAAAGTACAATGGGCTAAGGCAAATCAGGGAAAACATTCACGTTAGCGCCCTAGAAAACAGAAATAAAAATACCTAGCCCAAACAATACCCTCCACTACGCACCATTTCCACCTCGGTATCCTAATAAATCGATAGCATGTATATACTTAGGGGATGCACAAACCAACCAGCATAACACAGATGCCTGCGAGGAAAAAATAATAACAATAATCGTTACATCGCCTCCTATTCTTCATATATACATATGTTATATATAATAGACTGTGTTTGAACGCAAATAATAAATAGACTGCTGTAACACTCCTACGAACCATACCATTAATCCCTGTTTCTTTTTTCCCTTCTACTGGGGTACTAGTGGTGACCCAGATCCACAGCTCCTGGAGCTGGTCTCAGAGTTGCCGGACCAGCCGCATAACCTTCACCAATATCGAAGGCAAAATCCCACGGTTTCCGATCCTGTTTACGCCACCCATAGTCGAGGTGGCTAGGTCCACCACCAGCAATATCATCAAGTTTGGCCCAAAAACCATCGTACATAATAGAACCAATCACCAAAAAAGGTCCAGTGGTGCACAATAACGTCCAATAATTTTGACCTGGCTTGTGATAAACTTCACTGGTCCAATATCCTACTCCACGGAGACCAAAGTTTGGACGCGCCTTTGCCTTCGCGTTGAACGCGTTTATGTACGTTCGTCTACTGGTTCTCAGCGCACAGGAGAACATTAATTAAAGGATATAAATTATTGCCACTACCTTCCTATATGCCCTCAATGTAGTCTTTGTGAGTTCAAAGTTAGCACTTTAGCACACAAGTAAAAAATAAACGATCAGAAATTACAACGAGACCCAGTGGCAAAAGATACATGCAAGTATTCGCACGCATACATCCGTGGTGCGAAAGAATTTCAAACTGATGGACACGCAAACTTGCGTGCCTGAAGGTAGATGTTAAATTTGGATTGTCTATACTTAAAACTGTATCCGAAGATAATAAGAGGGGGTATATTAAAAACATCTAATGAAGAAAAACATCTCTATATGCAACCAGGTTCTTGGGGCAAATTTTAGTTTGCTCGCTCAAGAACACACGGACAAACTGATTGATGTTGGGTGGCAAATGGTAATAATCATCATTGCGAGTATCAACCCTTTCTCCCACGTATTCATCACAGTTGCCATAATGAAACAATAAACCAACATAAAAATAAACAAACGACAGGTTTCTATTTTCTAACTTGAGTGACCCATTCTCCTTTTTTTTCATTTTCACTAGTTATAAGTCCTTACTTTTTCCATCCAAATGCGGCACCCAAACTCTCTGTAAAGTTCCTTAAGCAGTTGAACGAAATCTATACGCGCCTTGGCGGTATAGTAAAACGTGAGTTTCTTTTTGTCAAACTGATATTCAGCATGGCGGATCTCCATATCAAATCTGTGACGATGGACTCTCCGTTGGCAGTAAGTAACGGCAATAGCTTCTTGCTCTTTCAGGTCAATAGCCCAGTAGTCCACTTCCTGTTGCGTTGCGTACCGCAAAATGTTGCCTGTTGGTCCAGAACGCTCCACATAGGTCTTGCAAGAATCCGTATTTACCCGAATGACAACACCGACATCAATTCCTCTGTCACCTTCCACAACGACATATTGGCCTTTCCCAACCAGAATAGGAGAAGAAAACTCTTTTTGATGACATTTAAACTGCACTAGGGCGCTGCATACAGGCGCCGTGGCAGGTGATGCCGGAGCTTCATCCCCGTCGTGTAAATTTTCTGGTTCGTTTAAATTTTTCGACGAAAACATTATATCCGGGAAAGCAATTGCGGTTGCGGGGAGCGTTGGTTGGATAAGGCATTTCCACCCGTATGGGTCATGGCGGATTACGGAAGGCCTTGTCGTATGAAGAACAACGCCGGCTTTATGTTCCTTCCCATTGTGAGAAGCCTGAACGTTAGTAACATCTGCAAGTAAACTGGTCATAGCACAGAAATTAGAGACCTACCGAAATTGATCTGGCTTTGCTTAGAAGTGTGACAAAGAGGAATAACTGGGAACGACAAACGCAAATACATAAATAAGGGAGATACATACAAATCAGAAAACTGACATGATCCGCAGCTGCGGCACAAACACACAAAATGATCTCCCTTTCTTCTTTTTCACTCGTTAAGGGGAGGGATACTTAACTTTAGAAACAGCAATAATAAAAAATGTAAGAAAGCACTGCACATCTTTCTCTCCTTAGTCCAGCACCTTGAAACCGATACTTTCGGTACGCAATCCTGAAAATCAGTTGAATACGATCAAAATTTTTTTTAAAAAAATGGTAGCGGCACAAGCAAAACAAGTTTTGGCACGTAATGCCAGATCTAAAGTAAATTTTAAGGAAGGACTCCTGAACTATTTTGACAATTAAATCAAAAATTTTATGATGTCTCTCTTCGCAAGTAACACAGACATCACTATTTCAAAACCATCACCCGAAAAAGAAGTGCGGCATTTCACCGAATTCTTATTGCGAGGTTCAACTAGAGAAGTTCACCGAGGAAAGAGAGCAAAAACACCCGTTTAAAACATCCTGCAAACTACATATGAAGACAGAACTGGAGCGCGATGATCCAGGGAGGGATGTCGCAAACAGCACTAGTAATGGCGGTAATAACGCCCATCAGAGTATGAGTATGTAGTGGGAGCACCCGACTGGCTCAAAAATCCGCACATACACCCATGAAAAAATATGTACAACAAATAAGCAGCGCAGCGCAGTCCTCCCAATAAACACGGACGGAGGACAAGGTCAAAAGAGGAGACCATCTGTAACGAGAATCGGGACGGCAAACACACCGACAAAGTGAAATTGCAATCTTTTCTTTAACTAGTCGGTAAATAAACCCCGAGGGAAAACGACATGTTTCTTGCCCCTTTCCTCATTTAAGAAAAAAACGAACAGAAAACTGTGCCGCACATTAGTATCAAAATTGAGCAGCAAGCCCTAGTCGCCAACGCCACGTGACGGTCGAAAACTCCTTTTTTTTTACCCTTCCTTCCGCTTAACGCTAGGTATCGAGGGATGTTTTTTGACGGCCCACAAACACCCTTTCGTGGGCTGACCGGCATTTCACACACCACCCAGTTGCGACAATCTTGCTGAGAAAGACGGCGAAGAAGGGACAGCAGCTGACAGCATGAGCAGATATACTGGCAGGTCCCCTATCTTTGGCTTCACGTTCGTCTCCTGTGAAGGTGATGTTGTTCCTGACCAACACCTCGAAAACTCTGGAGGGAACCAAGCCGGACTCGAGGTTCTGAAAGGCATTTGTCCACC
>NW_027124308.1:80623-88712 GCF_001457755.1 Trypanosoma equiperdum
GCGTCGCGCGACGCTTAAGCAAATGAGGAGGGGACGCCTAGCACCCCAACTTCAAATGGCTGTGGGGCCAGCTTTTCCCAGACACTGGCCCGAGCAAGCCACGCAAACGCGGCACCCCACTGGTGCGTTCATCCCCTTCGCACCCACCTCCGGAAACCTTCCGGAAGCGGAGGAACCTCCGGTGCGGTACCCCCTGCCGTGCTGTAACGGACCCTACTGCATCAGGTAAGTACCGAGCGAGGGGCTGCCAGGGGGCGTCGTCATTACTCTCTCGCCAACCTGTTTTACCATCGCCTCCGCCGCGTTCCCGTATTCCCCTGACACCCCCTCTGCCACTGAGTGCTTCCCACTGTCGTAATAGCAGTTCCGCAATCGTCGCAGCACGGTTGTGCGCATGATACTTCGTCAAACTCCAGAAGACGACGTTTCCGCCACTCCCCACGCCGCACAGGTAGCATTTACTACTAACGCGGGCGCGGCTAACAGACCTTCAGCGCAATGATGTAGCACCTGAGCGGGGCTCGTCCCCGGTGAATCACCGTTGTCGACGTTTGGAAACTTCTCTTTAACGATCTTCTTTGCATCACCTTCGTCTCGATGTGGCCGCATCGCCAACTCAGTTGTAACGTTGCCCGCGCTTATTCATCTCTAGCTTTCCATCGCTATTGTAAGTTTGCTTTTTTAAACTTCCACCCCGGACCCCAGCTGCCTTTATTTCTTTACGTGCGACCCGGATGTCGCCCGTATTCCCGCAAATCCACGGCTGCGCTCGAACCGCTCTCCATCCGAATAACCAAAGACCACAGCTACACCTTGTGTTCCTCTTTCTTTTACTCGGGAGCCAGCGAACCTTGATGCTCCGTGAGGCTTTTGGACAATGTGGGAAGATGTTTTGCCCCTCTTCATCGTCCTCCAGTGGAAAGGGCAAGCCACTCAACCGAAGACGTAGAGGTCCCCCTGCACCATTTTCGACAGTTGCTTGGCTCTGCATCAGGATGTTTGTGATACCAGTTTGCGGTTTCCCGTTTTCATAACGTTTCTCTTCCTTCCTTCCTTCCCTTGGAGACGGCAGGTTCGGTTTGGCGTCTGCCAATGTCATTGCATGTTCTGCTACTTCCTGACCCCTGCCGGTAAGCATGTAACTTTGTTTCTTTATGCGGTTTGTCGCTGTATCGCATCTCGGGAAGAATGAAAAGCTTGCCGAGCATCCCATTGGTTTTCTAGCTTTCTCCAGCTGAAACTCAAGAGGTGAATTCAACTCAGCTCATTCATCATGGGGCGTACCCAAGCCCGTTCTCCCCCCACCTCTTTTTCATCCTCCCGATCGCTAAGCCGTCTACACTCGTTTCTGTGCCTTTTTTAAAGGGCCACCCCGTGGAACCATCTAAAGCACCTCGAAGGTGACAACGCAGAACTATGTAAGAAAAGTTTTCCTTACCCTGGTGAGTTGCACCTTCTCCGGAGCAGGTCTAATGCCTCGGAAGAGGTAAGTTTGATGCGCGACTGGTCTCAAGCCGCCCTAAAATGACCCATTTTCTTCATCACATTCCTTCTCTGTGACGCTCATCAAAACATCCGAGATCCAAGTTGGTCACGTCTGTGGACAGTTTCCCCTTCCCCTATCTGCGATTTTTACCGCTAATTCATTTTTCACCATGCCACGGTGGGGGGCCCCATTTGTACCGAGTTCGCCAACCCCCTTCATGAGCATGAAAACTTCCTTCTATGTCAGTGGAACGCCCCGTTTTTTACCTGAGTTTCGTATGTTTTCAGGGTAACTAGAAATGGTACGGAGTCACTCTGAGTGCCACAACCCTAACCCTAACCCTTTTCAGAAACTTTGCGGGCCCTGGTCTCACAGCAGCGCTGCCCACTTTTCGACTGCGCGGCGGTCTCCCGGCCCCCTTGCACAACACAGTAGCACCATCGGCGCTGTCAAGTATGAAAGGTGCGCCACCGGATAGTATATTCAATTTGAAGAGGCCACTAGTCAGGCTCGAATGTTGCGGGGGGGGGCATATATTTTAGCCATTCTCACCACCAACACCTCTGCCTCGTCCGACACATGTCTCTTCAGCCCCCACAAAAGAAGAGGCTCGTGTGCGTGACTTTTGAAGCTTACCAAAATGTGCGCACTGCGAATGGGGAAACTACCTTATCCATGTTGTTACGCTAATCATCGGAAATAACCAAGCCCATGCCGTAGGGATTGCCTGAGAACACTGGCTTTCGACAGCCTCGCCGGATGTTCCCTTCTCTGTTTCCGTTTCGCCCAGCCCTACGTCGGCATCTTGCAAATCCCTTTTTTAGTGGTGGTCAGTTGCCCATCCCCCACCATGTCACCATCATTTCCTTAGGACAACAAGCCAGTTGCAATATTGGCTGCCAGCCACTTCAATAGTTACACATGGTTATTGTCTTTCCGAAAGGGCAAAAGCCATAATGGGTTCACCCAGTGGCAAGTATTTCTTTGCATCGAAAAGGAACAGAGTGTCCTTCACGCTCCTCTTCTTGCTCTCCATTTCGGTGGGGAATTTGCTCGAAACTTAATCAGCTTCGGCCTAGTTGTCTTGGGAACCTCTCGCAAGTGTTTCCGCGCATCTCTTGTAGGCCGAAGGGTAGGGCCTAATAGCCCTGACATCCTCGTCTGGATCATTCATTCCCCCACACGCTGTGTGGCACAATACTGTTGGCGCCGCTGCCCCTAAACAACCTGTTTCCCGTCTCCTCGGAAGACGCGTCTATGAAAGGGCCCTTCAACCATTGGATGGTGCTGTCGAATCCTCCCTGAAGGATAGGCTTAAATTGATTGCGACACGCCTTCCCGTGTGTCGGAACTGATCCGTCCACAAAGAAAGAAGCGCCGGAAGCCGAGTTTCCTGTTCAGTGCTCCGCTCTGTCTACCCATTTTTCTGAGCAAACCGAGATCCAGCACCAGTCCTTGCGGCGCCTCGCGTGTTGGTGCGGGGTTCCGCAACATTCTGCCTACTGTTCCATCCCTCGCCGTTCCGTTGTGCAGAAAACTATCCATCCGCTTCGTGATGTGTCGGGCAAGGGAGAAGCCCTCAGACATGCGGGTAACACGGCCATGTTTAACCAACCTGAATGCACAAACACAGTCTGCTAATGAGCCCATGGTGTTTCGTGACGTTTCTTCCACAGCTCAGGTTCCAACGAGTTATTCTGTGCTGTTGGTTGCCGAATACTACCCTGATACCAGGTTGTTGTGTCTGCAACCGACTCTCGTGTGAGTTTTGATGCAATCCAACGGTGATCTGCCACATTAGCTTCCACACTTTCGCCGTTACCGTCACCGACCGGAAGTGTGATGACAACGAAAAGTTAAGTCGGCCCTGGAAGACCCATAGCTCATCCAGCTTCTGCTTCCATAATCTTTGGGTACCGTAAAAATTTGTTGAACAACTTCGACTGTTGCCGGGAAACATTGATGTGCTTGTGATCGGGCTTCTCATAACGAACGTTGCCCTCGTCTGTGGCAACCCTGTTTGAAAGAAAAACGAGACCACCTCTGATAGCATTTGGCACCCCACTGGTTCCGGTGGCCATTTCCTCGTACTTTCTTTGATATGCCGAGCCTGTTATTCATTGTGCGTAACTGTTACTTCGTGCTGGGACGCCGTTACATTTTTCGTCGGTTCCAAGGAACGCAAAAGCACAGCATCGGCACCGTTGCCGGCGCCGTCACCCCCGGGGAGTAACTCCAGCGGAGGCGTGGAACGAATCTGCAGAAAAGGAATCACATTGATCCTGGCGGGCGGGGCCGCCGGGTCATGTGTGGGAGGGCGGCGGTTCGTTCGTGGCACCGGGGGAGAGAGCATTGTCATCGGGATGACATCCTTGGGGCTGCTGCGAGGAGCTTTCGGGCGCGAGAAAACCGCGCCAACCGTGCAGAGCTGTTGCGGGGGGAGGAGGCCGGCTCGTCAACTCGAGTGGGGTTGTGGCAAGTCGCTTGGGCCGTGCTCGGTGCTATCAATGGGAGAGACCAGGCGGCCGCGCCGAGCAAGAGGCGCCCCCGACTGGTAGCGAAGTTTTTCGGGGAACCGTTACCCCCTCCCCCCACTTGAGGCATGGCTGGGTTGATGGTTGTTCAGAAGATGCTTTGGCTTTGTTTACCGCCGGCGGTAGTGGGTTCTTTTGGGTGGGCGAGGTGTTCCCTTAGGGATCTCCCTTCCCTGGGATGGCGAAATATGATCGGCACACATTGCTCGAACTGGTGCCGCTGACTGGGCACGGATGTGAGTGGTGGGTCCGTGCGGCGGAGTATACAAAGGAAGAAAAGTAGTGGGTATGGGTGTAGAAAGAGCCCCCAGGCTGCCGTACTGAGTTCGCTAGTAGAGAAGGATCGCTGATCGGCCACACCTTGAGGTCGGAAGAAGCGTTAGACCTGTGCACCCGGCCCTGTAGCCGAGGCGTTTTTGAAGTATGTTCAGGTTTCCAAGTGGGGAATAGTGGCTAGTTGACCACTGTGCGTCCGGAATTGAGGTATGTTTTTTTTTTTGTAAGTCCGCGTTGAAGTGGTCTTCATATCCACTGGTGGTCAGTTTTCCACTCTCGTCCCTGGGAGTCACCTATTGTTTTCTCCCCCTTTCTTGTGAAGGCAATTGCATGTCACCTTGCACTTGACAGTATCACTGTACAAGGGCCTAATCACTGTGTTTATTTACTATTATTTTTATTTGCATTATCATTCACTGTCGTCGTCATTGTTTCAACAATACTTCACTAGGGTAATGGTGTCTACGGGAAATGGACGTCGACAAATATAACTGTTCCGTTGTTTTTGATGATTTTAAGGTTTCCATCGAGCAATGTGATTTTTATGCGCTTGATCAGGAGATGACCGGTGTCGATAACGGTGAGCGACCGCAGTCAGGAACAATGAGTTTGACAGAGCTTTACCAAGTTTCGCGGGACGTTGTCAACCGGTACATTGCCTTCCAGCTAGGTGTAACAGTTTTCAAGCGTGTTGATGGCGGATATGAGGTTAAACCATACAACTTTTATTTATTGAAAAGTGTGGGCGATTTTGTTGTGAATATTGAGTCACTGAAGTTCTTGGCAGACAACCACATGGATTTTCAGCGGTGGTTGGTGACAGGCATGCCGTATTGTGGTAAAGTGGACACAGGGTTGCTTGGTGATGAAGGAGGTTCTGTGTCTAGTTTAAGGAGAGGGTTGTCCGAATACCTTGTTAGTCGAATAAAAAAGTGGTATAACAGCCCGTTGGCACGGGATGGCGAGTGTATTACTTTCAAAACTGTAATATGCGAAGAAATAGAGCGGTTGACTTTATCAAAGCTTAAAGAAGAACAAGTTTTCGTTTCATTTGAGTATGATAAGTCGAGATGCATTGGATCACCGGTGTCGTTGACAGTTCACCGTGGAACGAGTCATTTCGCCAGCGGCCAAGGTAAGGAAAAGGCCACACCTGATTTAGAGCCGATCAAAGTATGTGGGTTTCAACATTTTTGGAAGTGCTTAACCGATTGCAAGAAACCTATTGTTGGCCACAATTTTTGGCTTGACATTATGTTTATGGTTCAAATGCACGAAGGGCCTCTCCCCGAAGATTATGATACTTACAAGAGACTCGTTCACCAACTGTTCCCGTGCGTATACGATACGAAAACACTCGGCCGCGAGGTGATAATTAACAACTTATCTGAGTCTTTTTGTCTGAAAGATTTGTACGACAGATGCCTGGCCTCGAGGCTAAAATTGGGAAGGGCACCAGAGTTCTTTTTCCCACCAGGATTTGGTCGGTACGACCCAGACAGCCTTGAAAGTGAATGCAAAGCCCATGAAGCTGGGTACGATTCATACATGACGGGCGTGGCTTTTTCCATTTGTAGGGATTTGTACTGTAGCGGTGAAAATTCTACCTTGGATAAGTGGCGAAACATTGTTTCTGTCTACGGCAGCAATTACTATATGAATGTCAATGGCAAGGATAGTTTGAGGAGGTCTGCAACGTTTGTGGTGGAGTTTAGGGAGGAGATTGAGTATCCTTTTGGAGAGTTGCTTCTGTGTCGGGACGATGCATTCACAAATGTGGATAGGGACGTGGAGTTATTACCGAGGGACTGTATTATATCATATGACAACAAAGGATTATGCAGGACGATAATAGTTGTGTTCGAAGATGATATTAGCGAAGACGAGGTACAAACGCGCATTGCGAATTCGGCGCGCCGTTGGAGTGAGGTTACTAAGGAGGCAAATGCTTATAATATAGTATTTCCCGAAATACTAAGTGTTTACCGTCTTAGTGGGTAGCTGGGTTGCGGAAGAATGCAGTGTGGTGCTGGTGCTCCCACTTGCGCAGTTGGACAAATTAGCGGCAGAAGCTGTTGTTGCACAAAGGCAAACTACCATTGTCATTGTTTTCAAAAATATTGCATGAGCCTCCCAACTCTTCCTCTCTATACAATGGATCCGAAGCTGGAGCTGTAATAGTGCATCAACATACGTAAGTACTCGTCTGCATCCGTATTTATGTGTGCCACCCAAGGGAAAGTATAACGGTATGTGCATATGTCAAGTGGTAACAGCTGAATAAAAATTTACTTCGTCGTTTTTTTTTTTAAAGTTGAGTGACCGTTTGTTTCGTTTTCTTTTAGGTATGGTAGTTGCTTATCTTTTTTCCTTTCCTTTTCGGCGTGTATGTGCGTAATTTTTTGTGTTTAGGCAATGCGGAGGAAAACGACACTAAATATTGGACAGGTTATTTGTTTTTCTTCCTGGAACGATGGCAGTGAGGGGTATGAGTGGAAATCCCGAGCACTATCGGAAAAGCGATCGTTGGCGCTTGAATTTCTCGGAAATGTGAATAAAAGAGTTTCTATTCACGATGCAATTCGTTTAAAGGCTGACATTAATAAAAAAGCCATAAGTAACGTTAGCTGCCCCAGTTTTTTTAGCGGCATTGAAGGCGCTGATGAAGATGAGGATCAAAGTGATATGAGCCTCTGTTCACTTTTAGGAATGCTGGAGGGCGAGATTGAAACTGACTGCATTACACACCTTTCCCCTTCGGATGCCTCGCTTTTGAAGGAGGAATTCTTGTGCGATTATGATTCGTCGGATACAAAACGTATGGCCAAATGGGTGAATTTGAGATCGGAAACGTCGGACTACCAAAGTTATGGTGCGATCCCGGAGGGCGAGCGAAGTTTATGGTCCGCTTGGTACCTCCGCAACATAAAGGCAGGAAAAAAACCTATCTAACGGAGTTACAGGTTGTTACATTAATGTCGCCTTCTTTTTTTGTGTAATATAAAAATCATTTGGCGTTGTTTAAGACAATATTTGATTCAAGGGATATGAAGAGATAAATACCCCTAAAAGTTGAACAATATATTTGCCCTCGCATCTCCTGTGTTTTCCCCCTCAGTGATATAACGGAGAGCACGTAGCACTAGACGATAGAGAGAAGAAGAGTCCGTGACAGCCCTGGGCATACGCGTATATAAACCAAAATTCTAAACGGCAAAATGAGGGCTCTTTTGCTCTTTTTTGCCGCTGCTTCTCTTATTCAAACGGTGCTGGTAGGCGGCGCTAGCGGAAATTCACAAAACACCGTTTCGATTTCCGGAGACACCCTTGGAGGGATCCTTTTGGGTTCGCTGGTAGGCGGTATCCTGATTTTCGCTGTCTTTATGCTGGCAAACATTGAATCACCCGAAGTACTGGGTCATCCTGACAGGTGACATGAAGATGATGCCTGCTTCCACCGCTAGTTTCTTGGCCACCATTGTTTTTTTTTAAAACTAGCGTATTGAAAAGGCAACCGTTTCCTCTAGGCATATTCCCCTTTCTCCAGCTAAAGAAAGGAATCGTCGGTTTCACAGGGAACACGGGGGAAAAGCAACGAATGCCATACTATTTGAGTTCCTTAACTCTGCAGCTATCTAAGGATTCCCCCTTTTCTTTTCCCCTTCCTCCTCTACTTTTGAATTCCTGTGAGAGGGATGTTATGCAAAAAAAAAGAAAAAATCGAGAATGTGATTCAGTGTATGTATATACACATGTAACAGTTTCGTGATTTTTTGTTATTCCGTTTTTTTTT
>NW_027124308.1:88728-112104 GCF_001457755.1 Trypanosoma equiperdum
TCTCTTTGTACCCGTTAGGCAGCTTCTCTAGTGGAAAAAGTAACATGGATACGCCCCCGATAAGTGATGACGATAAAGAGGTGATAGATCGGCTGTTTGCTTCCGATGTTCCGCAATCATTAAGCAGACATGCTGTATTGATTCTGCATTATCACAGGACTGTTTTTGGTTCAATGGTGCCCTCTAACGTTCTTCTTGCAGGTTGTTTATTATATTCATGTAAATGGCTTTCATATCCTTCTGGCAACAGTTTCCTCAAAAATTATTTTCAAGGGATGAAAACGTCTGACATCGTTGGGCTTGAGATGGTGCTGCACGGGACGGTAAGACAGAACTTCATGCTTGTTGAAGCATGTCTGCGCTCGGAGATGAGTGAAATTGTGCGGTTGAATGATGTTCCGCATAATCGCGAAAGAATAGTACTGGTGTGTCTGAATTTGGTACGTGCACTGTATAGGACAAGGTGGTGTCTCTTACCTGAAACTGCTGCTAGAGGGGCCCTGCTCGTTGCCTGTGAGATGTGCGACGTGCATCTGAAAAGCTTACCTGAGTCTTTTAATACTACAATGGTCACGTGTGCTGTCGATTATCTTCGATCTATTTTTGCGCAAAGTCGCTGCTAGCATGCTTTGTGCTGCTGCTACTGTTGTTGTTGTTTATTACAAAATTGTACGACCGTATGGACATTTAATACGTGTGGCAGTAGGAAGAGACTGGGGGTGCAATTCTGCTTTATTAAAAATCTTTTCTCAAAAACTTTCACAGTCGTCTCCTCTGTTTCTTTCAAAAAAAAAAAGATGGAAGAAGATTTAGGCGACTGGGGGCTTCTTAGCATCTCAGATATATTAGACACGGACATTCCTCGTAAAAATGAGGTTTCACCAAGCTCTGCAATTTCACTTACTGAAGTTGAAATTTCTTTACTGTCTTGTGTTCCAATTTATGCTATACGGTACGTTCAATCACTTATAAAGAATTCCAAAAGTGCTGTTGATCAGCGGATCAATGGTCTTGAAGAGCTGGATACCACTCGCTCCATCAAGCTCAGGCGCTCGCTCGCCACATCAGAGTTCATCCGTGAAAAAATGCTGGGAGCTGTGGAATCGTTTGTGTTGATGACCGGAGAGGAAACGAACAAACCCGGGTTTCTGCGGTCTATTGCCCTACTAGGCCCTATTGTTTGCCCTGATATAAGGTTATTTTTTAATGCTTTTGTCGAGGGCGTGGAGGCTATGATTTTTAGGATGGATTACACCCAATCCGATATTTCTCAATGTGTTGAGGTTATTCAGTCATTCCAGTCTGGTGCTAACGTGGACGTGCTTACGGCGGAGCAACGACGTCGTCTCTGTTCTGCAGAGTTTTCATTGGCATTGCGCTGCGGGAAACTTAGTGCTGTTGTAAACTGCCTTTTGCATGTGCCAAAGAGCAAGGAGGTTGAGAAATGCTACCGCACTCCCCCGATGCAGTATAGTATTGGTTGTGTTCGAACAGAAATGGATTGCTTCTTAACCCGAGTGTGCGACTTACCTTGCTCTGTCCACCCAGTGCCAGTGTATTGCTTCCCCAATGATGAGAAACTTTTTCTTTGTAGTAGGTCCCGTGGTTGGGTTCTTGACCAGTTGGGCATGATGGGGACCCGCTTCAAGGTTCGACAACAGTTTGACATTTCGTCGCGGAAAGGCGCGCGCATCATTCACTGCAATGAGAAAAAGTTTTTGGCGGTTTATCAGTCTTCATCTGCTACGGGGGGCCTTCGATACGTTATGGAGAGGTGGGATCGTGAGCCAGGCAAACAGCCAGAGACGTCGGAGATATCATTTTGTTTTGATGACAATTCAGCCGCCGCGCGCGATGTTGTGTTTGATGTTTACGGTAGTACTCTGACATGCCTTGTGTGTAGCAAAGCATCGAGGCTGTCGAACAGCAAATGCTATTTGGTTAGTGGTGATGTTGACGTAGTCTTGTCTAAGAGCCGGAGTGAGTTTCAGGTGGGTTCGCAACATGCGTTGAGGCGAGGCCCTTGTTCATGGCCCTTAAGGAACAAGTGCTATTATTTTACCAAGACAAACTGCATATCAGTTGGAAGAGTAACGTTGAAGGAAAATTTTCATCCATTTAGCATTGAGTTGTGGGTCTATCCATGTAACTGCTCCGATAATCAGGCGATTTTATCCATTGGTGATAAGAATGCAGATGAGATTTTGATCGAGATCGAACCCACTTCAGATGGTGTGCTATTGCGGGGCGGGACGAGGACTCCACACCTTGGGGTATCCTTTGTTTCTTACCATATTCCGGGGAAGCCAACATTTTGTTATCGATGGTGGCACCTGGGTCTTCTTTTTAAGGGTAACTCCTGGGAGTTATGGGTCAATGACTCGGTTGTTGCACAGGCGCCTGCGCTTGTGTGGCCAGAAGCGATAAGTGATGCAGTGTGCTGCCTTGGGAAGTCATTTGTCGGCTTTTTGGTTGAGGTGCGCATTTGGAACTGCTATCGACCCGCCCCGCAACTTTACAGGGATGGCAGGCGATCTTTAACAGGGGCAGAGGCGACTCTTGTGGGTTATTATCCCCTTGACGAGGGGGAGGGTGATATTATAGCAGATCATGCCCCTGGGGGTAGTCATACTATTTTGCACCACGGGCAAGCCAACTGGTCCAGTGTCGACACTTTTCCTGTTGAGCCACCCCGGGCGATGAGGTACATTGATGAGTTCGCACCGATTACGTGGCGCGAGTCGTCTGGCAGTATATATTTTTCTAGCTCGCCAGGATATGTTGCTCTAGCTGTGCTTGCTGACGGGCCGTGCCTTATGATTTGCGAGTATGCGGTGCACAATTTGCTTCTGATGTTCCAGGTACGGGTCGACCTGCCAAGCCGGACGGCGCTTAAGGACCTTGCGTATAACGGTCTGCGCCACTCTTTGGTGTGTTATGCGTCATCTGCTGACCATCCCAGGCGCCTGCTAGTGTGGGAGTTACACAAGCAACACCATCTCTTTCTGAAAGAAACGTACAAGAGCATTTGGGACTGCGAGAGGGACTTATTGACACAGTGTTCGGCTTACGCTGGCCGGGTTGTAAGTTCCGAGCGGTGCCTCATTGATCAACTCGCGTGCTTCGTGCAGCTTCCCACACTTGTCGTAGATGCGTCGGAGGGACTTTTGGGAGGTTTACTCAAACTTATACGAGTTGTGTTGCTGGAGCAAAAGGAGCGAGATCACGCTGCGCAGTTGTGTTCTTTGCTTCACGCGAACCTGCTCTATAGGGTAGAGAGAGACCCTGAGGTCCTTAAAAGGGAAATTGGAGCCCCCTTCCCCGATGCACAAAGTTTAATAAATGTCGCACAGTGCTGTGGTGAGGCGACCGACCCGCGGAATGCGTTGCTGCGCCTTTCTTTCCAGGAGTCTTTCTTCGATACCGGTCTCCTTTCTATGACGTGTCGGTGCCTGCTTTCAGGAGGGTCCCGCCTTGCTTTTATTAAGGGGCAGGCAGGGCGACCGAGGCTAACAGAGAAGGAGGATATGCTCTTTCGGTCGTTGCTCGAGTATTATGAGTCGGTGCAGGCATCAAGCTCTCTGATCACGAATGCAGAGAGTGCCCAACTCTTTTGCACGTCTTTAATGGCGGAGGAGATTTTTCAGGTGGAGCGATGGATCTCTCGTCGTGGTAAAGCCGTGGACGCTGTGAAGAGTGTAAGTCGATGTCTTGAAGTCTTCCAAGAGATTCTGCTCGCGAAAACTGTGGAGGAACGCGGGGGCGATTGTGGTGGTTACGTCGCGTCGTATGCGAAGCTTCTTTTGAAGACGAGCGAGAAAATAATTGAATCTTTTCTTAAGGCCATTCACACTAAGCCCGAAAACTGTTGGTCTGGATTGGTCACATGCATGGAGTATAGTACTGTTGGCTCGCTTCTACCGTCCTTCAGCGTCGCCTTTTCGCTTCTACCCACCAGTGTGCAGGCGAACTGCGTACCCTACTTGAAGGGGTGCCGTGAGGCTTTATTTTCCCTTACTGAGGCTCTCCCAGGGAGCGAGCGGCTCCCTTACGACCTTGGGGTAGCACTTACCTCGGCGCTGTGTCGCATTGGCTGCTCGCTACTGGTTTCTTCGGATATGGTAACTGTCAAGGTGGATCCTAAGTACCTTCAGCTGATGTCCTGCGGAATCCGTAAGATTGGATCGGAGAGAGATGCAATCATCAAAAATTTGCAGCAAGGAGTGGGATCTATTTCAAAGGTGGTTGAAGAGTTGCGCCGTGAGGACCCTGGAGCGCTGCTTGTTCTTCGTGATAGCCGCTTGATGAAGCTCGAATGCTTACTTATGGCATCATTTTGTGCGTTACTAATGCCAACAGAATCTTTGAGACGTGCAACAAAGCAAAACTTGTCCCCAATGTTTCGGCATGTGCACAACATGAGGCCACTGATTCTTTCTATACGTCAAGAGGACCCTGAGTATCTTGAGGTTATTGGGCAAAGGGCTCTTTTTTTGGCCCGATTTGAGCCCATATGTGGGTCAAGGACCGAAGGGACGCCTCGTGTTAGACGTTACGCGAAAGATGTGAACCCCCAGAAGAAATGGAGGCGTTTTTTTCAGATTTGGAAAGCGCTGCGCTCTTTGAAGACGAAATTGCCTCAGCAACGGGACGCCGACGTTGGGGATATGAGCGCAATCATTGTGCAATTTCTTCATGACAAGAAAATGGGTCGTGACAGCGTTGATCGTCTTGTTGCACAGCAAACTCAGCGTGCACAATACCGCCTCTCCGGTATGCTTTTGCTTCGACAGCTTATGGAAGAGGCAAGGGTGAGCGAGCCACTGGCAAAAATTGTTCTTCCTGTTTTAGCCAAAACGTTCACGGGATGGCATTATGCAGACAGCGTCCAGTGTTGCTCAAAGGAGGATTTTCTTCGACTCCATGGTGCTTTCTTTCAGCTTTTGGAACTGGTTGTCGGCGCCGTAGGTAGCGAGGAGCGCAATCTTTGGGCCGACACCCTATTGGCATTGTTAACTTCGGAGCTTAGAGTAACAGATTTTCAGAGAATGAGAGGCGATGTGGCTACGAAGCTCCGGACACTGTGGCGGTTTGAGAACCGCAGGACGGCCGGTTGTTCGGTTCTCAACGGGAACATACCCGAGGTTATTCGCTCCACACTGCTTTCTCCTGGTGGAACCGCGCCTTCACTGGTTGTTGGGCGCTCTGGTTGTACTTTGAAGGGCCTAGGGTGCAGGGGGACGTCTGTGGCCCCATGTGAGTGGTCGCTGGGTCGCAAGAGTGTCTCATACTTTTTTGAGGTACAAATCGTGGACTTGTGTCCGGGTGCAAATTGTTGTATCGGTGTCGGCCCCGCCGAGTATAACGTGTCGCGACTCCCTGGCTGGGACGGCGATTCGTATGCTCTGCACAGCAGTGAAGGAGTACTTTACGAAGGTAACACCTTGGGTCGTCCTGTGGGATGCACGTTCGGCATCGGAGACGTCGTAGGTTGCGGCTGGAACACTGAAGCAAGGGAGCTTTACTGGACCAAAAATGGAAGATACGTTGTTGCCACAGCACACGTGTTGCAACAACAATTGCACCCGTTGATTGGAATTTCTGGGAGAGGACTCGTCAAAGTAAATTTCGGTCGGGACCGGTTTGTTTTTGACAAGCTAAAGGTGTCTCGGCCCCCAAGGCGAAATATTGGGGAACGTGCATGGGATGTATTTCGCATGTTTTCGCTTCGCGCTGCTCTTTGTGCCGTTGAGCTCCGTAATGACTCGTCGTCTTCACCCGACAGTGCAGTTGAAGACATCCGGGCCCGTCTTGAACAATGTTTTGGATGTATATGTGCGGAGATCGATCGTGCGATTTCGCTCCCTTTGTCTGAGCCTTTCATTACATCTCTGTGCTCCCATTTGACTGTCTTGGCCAAGGTGCTCACCCCTGCACAAGGTGAGATCCTCACGCCATGTGTCCAATGTGTGGTGACAGTTCTGCAAAAAGGAACCAATTATGCCCTCACAGACCGCACCTGTAGCTCGAGGCTGCGTTGTTCCCTCATCACAGCGTGGTGTAGTTTCATGAACTTGGCCCCACCACAGGCGATTGTGGAAGATGACCAGTATCCAAGGTTTCTTGAGACGTTGCTTTCGCTGGCTCGGGAACTTGAGTGGGGTGCCGTTCGGAAGTTGGGAAGCGTGGGTGAGGTCTTTGCTCCCATTGAAGCTTGGACGGCCTTGGCGCTACTACAGCGCATGAATTGTCACAATTCAACTCATTACTGGGGAGAGAAGTTGCATGCATGGATCGTCCAAAGTGTTGGGGATACATCCGATTATACTAACATATCCCTCGCCCTTCGTATAATCAATGGCGCATCACGGCTCGCTGTCCCGGGGGATCGTATCGTGGTGTATAAATCGAAGCACACAAAGTTAGTCGCCACGGTGGTGGATTACTCTCTTGAAGATGAAACGTGCGAGGTGATCGAGTGCGAGGAGAAGCGGCAAACCGTGTCTTTGCGGCGAGCAGACATTGTCGTTGGGGATGATTCGTCGTTATTTCCTCAGACAGGCAATATGTTTCACCAAATTCAGCTGACTCACGTTTTCCAGCTAGCCCAGTCGCTCTGTAGTGAGCGGGAAGTGGAAGACGTAACCTTGAAGACATCTCTACATTATAGGGTGCTCGCCATCTTTTGGCAGTGCGCTCAGAGAGGTTTTCTTACGACCGCTTCCGGACTTATCCCTCTGTTGAGTAGGGCTTTGGATAATGTGGAAAGTACACCCGACGGATACCAAGTGCTGCTGCAGGAGAGATTAGTAATTGAGAACTGCTTGCTGGGGAGGGCGGTTAGTGCTACTGATTCTGCTTCCAACGGCAATAGCCATGATAGTAAGCCTCCTGCGATTCCTGAGGTGGGCGATCCACCTGGTGCTAGTGCCAGGGAACTGCGGGCGCGTCTTGCTCAAGAGCTGTCCATGCGCGGGTACAATATTGACCTTTGTTTTATGGCACTAGACGAGACGGGGAATGATCCGCATGCAGCTCTCCAACTACTTGGTGACCATCATGAAGACTTCATGTCTGCCCGACGCCGTACGACACCCTCTACCACTGACGACGAGGATATTAGCACCGACGAAGCGGAAGAGACTGCTGAGTATGATATGCACGATATCTTTAGTCCTGAAAGTGAAGATGGCATGAACGAAAATGTGTCTGTAGATCAGTGCGACTCCCTTACCGATTGCATCCGCTTCCTTGGGGGTTATGTGTCCATTACGTTTGAACACTCGCTGGGGGATCAGTTTACCGTTGATTTGCAGTTGTACCTTTTTGACGTTACAGCAACACAGGATGTACTCTATCAGTTGGCTGCCCAGGGCGAATGGGAGCTGGTGGCACGCGTTCAGGATTCTTCTTTCTACTGTGGGTGGATGCGGCGGGGCGATGCCGGACCCTCGCTCTGCAAGGCACCTATCGGATATTCAAGTACGACACGATGGGTGCAGTTAACGGTGGTGCAGGGGGAGTCCAGGTTTTCCCTCTATAAGTGTGGCGTTCTTCAGTGTGATATGGAGATCCCCTTCAGGGGTCGCTTATTTGAAAGTGGACTGCATCTTGGTGGGTGTGCAGACGACGAGGAAACCCGACTTAACGGGGGCATAAGGGATGTTAGGTTCTATAGTTGTGCGCTGACGAGTGAGGAGGTAAGCCGGCTGACAGCAATGCGGTCGGACGGCAGGCTTCCACAGTGCACCCTCAGGTTGGAGTGTACCAGCGAAACGATAAAGGCTGTTACAGCAGATCCCAGATTGAATGCCAGTCTTGCTATCACTGGGGCGGTTACATGGTTTGAGCAGATCAGCGGGCATGGTCGCACTGGCGACGTCTGCAACCCCGAGGTTGACTTGACAACCCAGAACGGCGAAGGTGGCATTTTCGTCATTGAAACTGTCAATGAGGACAGTAGTGTCTCCGCTGTTTGGTTTAAGCGAAAGGACCAACCAAGGGAGCAAATTTTTGCCGCCATCCAAAAACTTGATAGGCAACTTATCTGCTACTACGCCGTAGCTATAACAACTCATCTAATGAGTCGGACTCCAGAGCCGGAGCTGTGTCTCACACCGGAGCAGGTTCGTCGCATGGTTCAGTTTGTAGTGAATTCCAGCGACGCTAATCTGTTCAAGTCGTTTGGCCACGCCCTCCAGCACATAGCGATGCGCGAAAATATTAGCATAATTAATTATGCGATGCAGGAACTTGTAGATGTGCTTCAGCGGGAGCAGAAGATGCTTGTACTAGAGTCATCGCATCCCTTCAAGTCTGCTCTGGAAACAGCCCATGAGGTGCATGTCCCTGGTAGGCGAGAATATGAATTACATTTTGACACGCGTTGCTCGAGTAACATGCTCGTAACCTTTTGTGCAGAGCACACACTTTCTACCGTTATTGCCCACGCTCCAGGATATGCACTGAACTCTCTGTGCATACGCGCATCGCGTTTTTTCATAGATGTGCGCATCGATATATCTGCTGCGCAATGGGGGTACAAGATCGCCGTTCTGTACGATCTATCGGTAGCACGTTCCGCTGCTCAACTTGTTCGAACAACTCTCTCCGCAGTAACGGCAAAAGGCATGGAGCGAGTTCCCTTTCTCAGGACGAGGGAGTGTTTTGGTGGCTTAGAAAATGCTGTTAGAGTTAACGTCGGTGTTACACGCCGTCTCATACTTTCGTGCCTGACGGACCTGTTCCTTCATGTGTTGGAGTATGCTGAACCAATGCCCCCGGTAACATGCGTGCATGATCTTCGGCGGATGTCGGAGCGACTTTTCCGTCAAGCTGTGGGGCCCCAGCATCTCCACAGTCGTTTCGTGCAGGTTGTTTCCGAGTTTTACGTTGCTTTCAGTGATGCTGAGCAATGTCTTAGTCTCGTTGATGAGGAAAGGAAGAAGGTGTTGGGTAGGGTGTACGATGCCAGTGCGGATGCTGACCGTTTTCAGCGCAAGAGGCTGGAGCAGCGCAACCTTTACAAACGCCGCGAAGGATTGCGTGTCAATGTGGAAAAGGTCCTCCACGTTGAGAGTCTTCGAGTTGGCGTGAATCAAAACAAGACAATTTTGGCCTGTAGTGAGCTCTCAGGAAGCTCACTCATTGCAGACGTGCCACTTGGACGTGGGCGTTGGTACTTTGAAGTTCGCATGATGTCAACGGGTGATGTATTTATCGGTGTCCTTCCTTCTCGGACACATAGTTGGACGGATTTGCCAACTCTAGAGACTTTCGTGGCGTTTAACGGTAAAACGGGCACGTACCATGGAGTGAAAAATGTTGCTGTTGCACCCCGTCGTATTTGGAAGGCTAAAGACTATGTAGGTGTGGTGATGGATGGTGCCCAAAAGATTTGCTCCTTTTTCGTAAACGGTCAGGACACTGGACTGTTTTTCCCGTTTGGTGAGAACGAGGTGGAGGCCACTGCGGCTGCTGGTGCCAGGGCCGCCGGTGAGCAGGAAGTGATATACCATCCCCTCTTCGTGTTGGATGAGGCAGAAGGGGTTACCATTAACTTTGGTGGGGCGCACTTTGAATACGAGCTGCCCCGTAATTGTTTTCCCCTTGATCCAGCGAACCTTACTTTGGGGACATTAATTCCTTACAATCAGGTACGAGCTTTTCACGACCTTGCCGCGTACTTCGCGTCCGGCGGAAGAACTACTTTACCTCCCTTTTTCCATGAGGAGGCAAATCCTTTCGAGAATTCAACGGAGCGCTTGGGACCACCGCACGTCTCTCTCCATTCCACGTCGGGTGTGCAGGTGAGCCTGCTCCACGTGCGAAACACGGGGCTGCTCTTTGCCACTGTGAGGGCAAACTGCCGTGTGACCGGGGGGAAATGGTACTACGAAGTTATGTTGCGCTCCCAAGGACTCATGCAGATTGGATGGTCGTCGTCGAATGAGTCGCGGGAAGACAGTGTTGGTGATACAGCCGGCTCGTGGTCTGTGGATCTTTTTAGGCGTGTAAAGTGGCACGACGGTAAGGCTGAGCCCTTTACCTCGTCAAGAAGGTGGGTCGTTGGTGATGTTATTGGTTGTGCGATCGACCTGGTTGCGAAAAAAATGATTTTTTCGTGTAATGGTCGTCTTCTTTGCGATACGAATTTGTTTGACTGCACGTTCACGGGCCTTCCGGATGGTCTCAGTTACGAACCTGCTGTTTCCATGAGGGCTGGAAACGAGGTGATGTTCAACTTCGGTTCTTCCACTCTAAGGTACAAACCTGAAGGCTTCTGCGCATTAGGTGTCCCTGACTCTTGGAATGAGCGGATCGACGCGTTTTATTCTACTTTACGTCCATCCACCACACTGCTGCGTCTCCAAGCGCTGCGGAGCATTTGGCTGTCAGCTGACAAGCTTTTGAGGGATGAGGTTCTAACACCTTATGAAAATGTTGTCGCTGCATTGGAACAATACTGTCGACAGCACGGCAAGAGCATTGTACAAGTTACGGAGGATGTCTGCGCTGACTGTTTTCGTGATTCATCTGTTTCGGTGAAGAAGGCTTTGGAGGCCTACAGAGTGCTCGTTGCCTTTTCCCGTGTCGCACAGACTGTTATTCCCTTACTTCATCTAGATACGCGGCACCCTAACGTCTCGACCAAACTGTTTCTGATGTGCCGAACCCTCATTTTCACTTCTATTCGTAATGAGATGGTGGACGACATCGTGCGGGAAACAAATGTTCGATGTGAGCATTTTCGTGTGTCTATTAATCGAGTGAATGCCCGAGCGAATAAAGCCTCGTGGATGTCATCTGTCTTCGGTCAAACCTTTTCGCTTGTAGCAGATCAGAACCCACGTATTTTTTGTACAAACAGGAGATTTTGGAGTGTGGTATTCCTTGGTGAGGGCGCTGAGGACGTTGGCGGTCCCTTCCGCGAGCATATTAGTGAGATGTGCCGGGAGCTCATGAGCACAGAGCTGCCTCTCTTTGTGCCCACTGCGAACAACGTACATAACACTGGGAGTTACCGTGACGCCTTCGTTCCCGCCGCGTCCGCATTGAGTGATACGGAGCTTTCCGCATACGTCTTTGTCGGCCAGTTGATGGGAGGTGCTTTAAGAAACAACGAGCCGTTGGGGCTCTTTTTCCCTCCTCTTGTGTGGAAGTTCCTGTGTTTCTACCCCATAACGGAGTCAGATATCGATGACATTGATCGGATTTGCCTGCAGTGTATACGGGAGTTCCGCAGCCTCAATGACCGCCTTGGATCAAGCGACATGTATGACGAGGTGTTTGACTCAGAGACATTCACGACACGATTGAGTGATGGCACTTTGAAAGAACTAATCGCTGGTGGTAGTGGGATGCGGGTGACATTCGATCGTTGTGGGGAGTATGCTGATGCACTCTCCGCCGCGCGGATGAGCGAGTTCAATACCCAGCTACAGAAGATACGTGAGGGTCTGCTCAATGTGATACCGGAAACTGTGCTCTGTTTGCTGACCCCCTCTGAGTTGGAACAGCGCGTTTGTGGGAAAGCGGACTATACTGTCGAAGAGCTGAGGGGGGGTACTGTGTACGAGGGCCTAACCAGCGATGACCGTCGTGTGCAGCTACTGTGGCAGGCGCTGGAAGACGCGACGATGCAGCAGCGCCGTTTGTTCCTACGCTTTGTCTCCGGGCGTGACAGGCTTCCAGTAAAATTGCGTATCTTGCCGCTCTTAACGTCGGATGATGCGGACAGCACGCTCCCCCGTGCTGCGACATGCTTCTTTGCGCTTGAGCTTCCTGACTACTCTTCTCTTGAAGTGATGAAGGCCAAGCTGTACTACAGCATCGAAAACTGTGCCGATATTGATGCCGATTTTAATCCGCCGGAAGTGGACGAGGCGGAGGCGCCGCAGCTTATGATAGGTGTTGAGGACGCGCGACAAGACGAGGCTGAGTCTACCACACCGAGTGATTAGGCGAGCCTGGCTCTTTGGCTTCTTGCCGGTTCAGCATTCCCCTGTCCCCAGGACAGGCGATAAAAGAAACAGGAGCCAATGAGATACAGTTGTGCCACAATTTCCCCTACTTTGTCTTGATTTCGTGTGAAGGGGGTTTCTGGTTGCGTCGTGTGTGTATGTTCGTTGACAATGTAGTCAGTTGGAAGCAAGGGGAGGTGAGTCGCATCTTTGTATATTTTCTGGTGTTTTCCGCGTTCTTGTCGTGAACACGTTGATTTTTGGGAAACATTAGCAAAGCGAGTGAGAAAGGCTCTGGAATGTGTCGCCATAGTTCCCATTAATACCGCCACTCGATATGGTCAATGCCGCACTGTCGTTCATTATTTTTACCTTCCATCGTTTTTTTGTGCCTCTCTCTGGAGCTGTAGGTATGCCGCCGACCCCATTACGTTTGACGCTGTTTTCGCCATTGTTGCTTTTCTTGCTGACAGCTGGAACAGTGTGTGGGACGCCAGGCACGGACTACATACAGGTTCATTCGGTTTTCCCCCCCATTTTGCGGAACTTCTGGGAGCATGGCATGCGGTTTTGGTCTTTTGGACTCAACACCGTCGTGACGGATAACTACATTCGTCTGACGGAAGGTAGGCGCAACGTCAGTGGCTACATTTGGAATCGGCACTCCAACCGTATGGAGGCTTTTGAACTGAACGCCACACTGCAGGTCCAGAGGCACCATCGTGACTCGCAAACGACCGCGTCTGAGGGCAGTGGTATGGCCATCTGGTACACTACGGTTGACCGATTTACTCGCAATGAGACTCAATTTTTTGGCTTCCGGCCGTCCTTTACGGGCGTTGGAGTCCTGTTGACTCATGCTGATGAAATCTCTTTGGTTGTTAACAACGGTACTACCACCATAGACACCCAGCACCTGACACGTAAACGACACGGTTACTGCCGCGTGCCACGCCTCGGGTCTGAGCATCTGACTATTACACTTCAGTACACTAACCAAACTTTCCGTGTGCTGTACACAGTGCACTTCACCAAGAAGGGGCGTGAACAAGATACTTGGGGCGCTCCTCACAGCACTGTCCTCTGTACCACTGGGCCTGCACCTCCGCTGGACAGCAGCTATTATTTTGGTGTCACCGCCGCAAACACAGGTTTGAGCCAAGCAGCCCATGAACTCCGCAGCATAATCATGACTCCTCTTTCCAATATAACTCATCATGCGGAGGAGGAGAGCCTCGCGGCGCAGGCTCGCCTCTTTAAGGAGGACAACAAGGTTACACAGGAGTTAAGTGACTAAGCGATGTCAGGTGTGGGCGTTCAGAAGTATGCAGTGGGTAGAGTTGTACGGTGTTGAACGTCCATGTTAGTGCAATTTGTGCCATCGTGCAGTCGTTGGGGGGGGGGACTGCTCCTTTTAGCATGCGTACGCCTCCCTTCCACATATGCATGTACCGGGTGAAGTTTTTAGTTCCTATGTTTTGCGCTCCCCTCTGGTATTTGTTCTGTTTCTTATTCTTGTGAACTCGGCCTCGTTTGAGGAAGGATGTGCGGCTCAATTGTGCACTACATTTTATATATCCCGATGGAGTACGCATAAACGTGCGTGTGGCTTTTCTGCCTACCGCGTTCAACAGACAAGTTTGCGCGTGCCCCAGCGTGCAGGATTTCTTGGCGTTTTTCCGGTGTTCTTACTTGCACACCTTTCCTCCCTGTGCCTGCGTTGAAATAACCTCTTCAATCGGTACGTAGTAAGATAAGCAAGCGGACGTTACTAATGGACCGGAGCGAGACATTCAAGGTCTTTTGTGAGCGCGTGGAGGCATTTTTGGGAAAAGGCGTTGGTATCGACCTAGTGCTGAAGTGTATGCTGGGGTTAACTCGCCTGCGGATGGTTAACGCTTCCGATGAGGCGACGAAAGAGGTTTACGCGGGGTTTGCCATGGCTGTTATCAATGGTCGTATGCTTGGGAACCACTTCCGTTACCCGTCCTCTTTTAGTCTAGCCCTGAGAACGTTTAAAGCGAAGGAGGGACCGCTCTTCCACTGGTTTTTGTTCGGCTTGTCTTTCCTCCTGCGGACGTTTGAGCAAATGACGGGTGACCTCAACTACTACCAGATGATTATAATGAGACACTGGAGCCGGTCACGTCTGTCACATACCTATTGGTTCTTCAAGTCGCTTTCGCTTACGTGTCTGCTTCTAGACGAAGTCCTCTTGTTGAGGTTGGAACTGCGATCCCCTCAATGGAGGGAGAAGACTTCTGAAGAGCGCTCCTCATTTTTGAGAAGAAAGGTCATTTCCGTAATGCGCTGCTTGTTAGACATGTGCATGTACTACCAGTGGGTGCCATGGTACAATCCTTACAAGACTCTGCAGTACTGTTGTGTAACAGCTAGTGGGTTTCTCGGTGTGTACTCCGGATGGGGTGATGTATGTGACTCCCTTGCGGCGTCCAAGGCACGGCGAGTCGATAGCATTAAAGCAGACTAACAAGGGATGGCATAACTTGTGTTTACCTGTTAACGAATCTTAGTTCAATCACAGGACGAAATGTATTTACGTCTCCACCCCCCTTTTTTAACTTCTGATAACTCACCTTCTGTTGGTCCACTATGTAGCGTTGATGTTTATTGGAGGTGTATTATGGCGGCTGATTGTACCGGCTAAGACAGCGGGAAGAATGGTGGAACACATGCACTGGTGCACACGTGCATACCAAATTTACACAACATAGGGAGGGGATGATGGGGTTAACTTCATCAAATTGTTCTTACCATGACAGAAGATTTCGTAGATCTTAACGGGCGAGGGAGGGGAAATCAACGTTTAAATCACAAAGGGAGGGAGAATGTATACGCAAAGGTGTTTAGTTGTATCGGGCACTGACAACGCAACGCCTTCGTGTAGTCTTCTTCGGTAATATTTCCAGGCACTACGGGGGTTCCTGCAATGGTGGCGCTCCCTTTTGCATTGAGAGAGGATGGCACTCTTTGGGGTTACACCGTGCTCGGCACGCTACCACTATTGTCGTTTGCAGTTGGGTTGTGCTCAGAAGAAATTGGTTGCATGTCCGTGGATTAGTGCGTTCATGCGGCCGATCTCTTTTTTTTCTTTTGTGCCCGACGTTGTCATGGGCCCCTGGTAAGGGGGAACGCTTTTCTGACCTCGGTGCGCAATACACCTCCTGAGTTTTCTGGGATGTGATGTGCTCTAGGGACTCGGGGATGAGCGAAGGAGTGACTGTGCTGGCCTTGGGGAGGGTGTAGGTAGAGGAGGAGGGTGCGGTAGGGCTTTGTGAGTCTACCCATGTTCCTGTTTGTGGCGATGGGATTCGGCCGCTCACCTGAGATCTCTGTATCTCTTTTTCTTTACTCACCTCCCGTCGCGTGTGATCGTTAGTTTAGCGGAGATTTTGTTTGTTTTACATATTTACACCGTACCCCTTTTGGCACTGCTCTCGCTAACTTGTTGTTTTTTCCTTGCTGCTGCTTCCGACACCGTTGTGTATGATTTCGGCTTTTTGATCCCTTACATTTTGAATTTAGATACGGGTCTGTGTTTCGTGTTGGGGGTGGCTTTTCAGAAGATCGGGGGGCCAGTGACATGGAGGGCTGCGCCCATCCGTTAACAAGCCAGCTACAGCCCATTTTCAGCGAATTACATTCTGGGAAGTTGGCGACGCTGTCATCTACTATTTCGAAGCTGGAAAACGTTCTTAAGGACCAAGGTGACGGCTTCTTCCAAAGTAACTCCGAATGTCAGTCCAGGGAGGCCAACTTGAGACTTTCGGTTTGGATTAGCTCCCAAATAGGACAGCTTTTTAGGAGACCAGAGACTCAACGTGCCGCGATATTGTGTGTCAAAACGCTCCTAGATGTGGAGTATGAGGCCATCAACAACTTGGACCAGACGTTTCTTAGGCTTCTGGAAGACTCTGTGAAGTGTGCTGACATGAGCGTCTCGAGGATGGCTGCAGAGGTGTGGGGACTCTGGCTGAACAATAGTGGCACTTCTACCGAAGGAATTGCACAGTCCAGACTGAAAATTTGTTTTGCCGATCTTCGGGAATCGGACAAAGTAATGGATAAGGTTGCTGCGTGCCTGTTTCTTGAGGAGCTCCTTAAGCGCACCCCGTCGACTGTTGCACCGTTGCTCGACGTCGTTGCCGAATGTCTTCATCCGGCAGTTCTTAGTTCCTCGGATCTCGTTCAGGCAAGCGCGGCAACAGCTCTGCGGTACGTTCTGTTGCTTATGTATACATCGATGAATCCGAGTGGAATCAAAAAGTGGTATGAAACATTTTTAAGTGCTTCGCTTGATGCTCTGAGATCAGGTGCCCCTGAGCGCCGCACTGGTGCCATTCGTTGCTTCAACGCTGTTATGTCATCCGTCACGAGCAATGTCTCTGCGTGCGACACGGCTGTGACTTTTTCAGAAACATCGGTTGCTCACGTTCATGAGATATGGGAATATGTCAGTGAGCAAGTGACGCTCACCAGCACGCTGGAGCTGAGGCGGGAGCTTCTACAGTCGTTAACTATACTTGCACTGTATGACACTGAGGCGTTTAAGAGGATGTCTATTGCAAAAGTTGTGGAAGCGGCTTCTGGTGTCTTCCAGACGCCGACAGAAAAAGATTTGGAGCCGTTAGTGTTCCAAACCCTGGGAAAGCTCGCAGGAGTTATGCCAGATCAAATAGTCGCATTTCTTGGTTGTTCAATGCGTCATATTGAGGAGGTACTGAAACAAGGGAGGCATGATGCGTGCGGTTTGGGGGCCATTGCGTGTGTTGCTGCGTTCGCAGAAGTGAATCCCAGGGCGGTGCGACCGTACCTGCGGCAGATTCTTGCACCCATTCTTTCCGGGTCGCTTACTGTTGACTTTGCGAAGGGCGTTGCCCGCATTTGTGCGGCGTTTCCCGAACTGCGGTCCACATGCCTGTCGAAGATATTGGAGGTAGCAAAGAAACAACTGCGAGACGACCGGTGTAACGCAGGCGGCGCGGGTGCTTTGTGCGATGGAGGAGTCAGTCCCGCAGCACAGATTCTCAGCGCTCTAAGTAATCTCGAGTTTGCTGGGTATCCTACTTTGCCCTTTCTGTGTGACACGGCCGTTGCTTACGTTTCGGTCCCTAACGGAGAGGTTCGACGTGCCGCAATAAAGCTTTGCTTTAAGCTTGTGTTATCTGGTTGTCTAGGCCCGCAGTCGCCTTGTAGGCAAACTTCTGATGGTGTTGTCATACATAGCGGCTGTGAGCATACTCAACTTTTCAACAAAGTAATCAAAAAACTGGTGAACGCTGCGGTAGCAGACCCGGAGAGTGACATCAGACTTGACACTTTGAGAAACTTTACGGAGGAATTTGACCATACGCTTGCTCTCCGTGATGTTGTGAGGTCTCTGTTTCCTGCCTTGCATGACAAACACCAGAACAGATTGGCGGTTGTCCGTCTTCTTGGTCGGGTGTCGCGTAGGAACCCAGCACATGTTTATCCTATGCTAAGGAGAATTATGGTGCAGTGTGTGACCGAAATGCAATACTTCGAGCATGCGAAGAAGCAAGAGCAGGCCTTTTCCGTGCTGGGTGCCATAATTGAATCTGCGCCTGGCTTGGGTAAGCCTTATATATCGTCCTTGCTCAACATGTGTGCAGCAAGACTGAGCGATGGGACGCGGGAAGCGGACGTCTGCGCAGCTTTGCTGTCATGTGTGGGGAAACTCGTCCGTTATGCTGAAGGTGACGACATTCGCGTTTGTGCTCGAATACGACCCATCGTTGTTCAACACATCTTAGATTCGTCACATTTACCGAAGAAAAGGGAGGCGCTACGTGCTCTCGGTGATATCGTTCGTACGACAAAGGACGTTAACGTTTACGAGGACCACGCAGAACTCCTTCCTGTGCTCCTTCAAGCATTGCACGGTGGATTTAAAGAACTGTGGCCTGTCAGGAAAGATGTGCTTCAGTTAATGGGGATAATTGGTGCTGTTGACCCTGTTCGGGTAAAGGAAATCCTCCGGGGGTCTCGTGTTAACAATAATACGAAATTGGTACCTTTCCTTCCGTTTGAGGGTGAAGATACCATTGCCCAGACGGTTGTGCGGAGCGTCTTGCATATTCTTTCTCTTCCGTCACTAACAGAGGATCAAAGTGTGGCTGCTGTGCAGGTTATCGTTGGCATTTTTTCACTGGAGGTGCTTTCCCCCGGCTGTCTTGTTTCGTTCTACGGTGAGGTGATTTCTTCCATCCAAAAGCAAGCTCGAGTACAAGTGCGCAAACGGGAGGAAATTTTGGTGCACCTCATCTCACTTGTTCGCATTCTGAAGGGACATCTTCGCCCTCATCTTAAGGAAATCACATCTACTGTTGATTCCTTCATTTCTGCCACCGACCTGTCCGTTCTGAGGCAGGTTTTAGCGTTGCTAAAGGAGCTGTGCTGCTCTCTTCGTGAGGAGTTTCGACCGTATATGTCGTCTCTCCTCGGTCCAATAATAGTCCTTGTGGAAGAAAATGTGGAGGAAACCAGTGAAATTGTGCTTGACTTCTTCTCGGCTATGGGTTCCCTATTGGAGGACCACCTCCATACCGTCTTGCCGGTCGTGTGCAACATCATTGTAGATACTTCTGTGCCATCTAGGTGTCGGATTGTTGCGGTGAAAACACTCATTTGCTTTACGAAGAGGCTACCTGATCTCTGTTTCCACGCCTCCCGCTGCGTGCACTGTCTGTGCCGTGTGCTAAGGGAATCCGACGGCGGAGATGGGGTGGGCGATGAGGGGAGACTGGGGTTTTCCGCGATGGAGGCCTTGTGCACACTCGCGGGAAGTTTGGGGAAGAACTTCGAAAACTTTGTCCTGGTCGTTTTACCGGCGGTAGCAGACCGCTACGGGGAGACAAGCGGGGAGTACTGTCGCTTTTGCCATGATATTTATGAGGCCATCGATGGAAAGAGGGCCCCTGAAGTTTCATCGAACGGCGTGGGCAAAGCTGGTGGCGGTGGTGCACCTTCGCTTCCTTTCACCGCAGGGACGAGCGCATCACCGTTAAAGGATCGTGCCGACGCATACGCTTCTCTCCGGTTTCACCTCCGGAAGCGGGACCAGGCTAGTGACGAAGATTGGAACCATTGGCTACCGCAGCTTGCAGTGAACTTGCTGCGATCAAGCTCGTCTCCTTCACATGGCCGTGCTCTGACTCTTGCCGAACTGCATGAGCCCTTTGCACGACAGATGCTGCACTCCGCTTTTGCCGCTTGCTATGCCGACATGGATGAACATACACAACGTGAGGTGGTTGGGTTACTCACTGAGGTTTTGCGCGGGCTGCGGGTACCCAGTGAGGTTATGCAAGAGCTACTCAACCTGTCGGAGCATATGGAGCGTCAGGGGATTCGTCTAAGCGCCGGCGGGAAGGCAAGCATAAAGCATTCCTCTAACTTTTGCCCTTTCGACCGCCAAGTTCTTATGGAGAGTAGTGCAAATTGCAATTTGTACTCCAAGGCACTACATTACGCTGAGATCGAATTTTTTGAGACGGTTCGCGAGTACGAGCGGAGTATTCTTCGAGGTTGCCCAAAGCCTCTTCCTGTTAAGGATTGGCAGAATCTTATAAAACTCTGTGAGAAAAGTATCTACTTCTGTAACCTTCTTGGACAGCGAGAGAGCGCAAATGGCATACTTAAATTCATTCGGCAGAATCTACCGTTATTAACAGGGAAAAAAGTGACAGAGCTGTCCCAAATGATGGATGCGCACCTCTTTGACAAGCTGCGGTGGTGGTCGCAAAGCCTGCAGGCATACGAGCGGCGCTTACAGCAGGAACCAAACAAGGTTTCCAACATGGTTGGTTTACTAAGGGCACTCGATGCCTTAGGTGAGTACCCGCGCGTGTTGGAAATGTGGAGGCAGTTCTCTAAGCGAGTCAGCAAAAGAGAAGTCTCCAAATTGGCGTCGATGGGCGCCCACGCGGCTTGGCTCCTGAGACGTTGGGACGATATGGAACACATCACGAGTTTTATGTCTGACGAAGACTACACAGGGACAACCGCTCTTTTCTATAAGGCTACGCTAGCAGCGCGTAAAAAAAGGTTCCGTGAGGCGGAGAAGTTGATCGACATGTGCCGCAAGCGCGTCGACTCCAAGCTGTCCGCTCTTGTTGCGGAGAGCTACGATCGTGCATATGACCTTTTCGTCGGCATTCAACAGTTGAGTGAGCTGGAAGAGCTTGCGATGGCCACTAGTGATCCACAGAGCGCCATGCATTGGAGGCAACTGTGGGAGCGCCGACTGTCCGTAATGGCTTACGAGGGGTGGCCCGGCACGCTAGCGAATCATACCCTTTTGGTGCCTCCATCAAGTGAGATCGATATGTGGTTGCGTTTTGTTAGTTTGAGCCGTGCACATGGTCAAGGGAGTGTCTCCACTGAAGTTTTACGCGAGTTACTTGGCAACCAATCTATAGAGTCTGCTATAGAAAACGGAATACCGACTCCCGCTGTTGCAATGGGATCATTTCAACACCTCTATGAAACGAACCAGAGGGACTCAGCGATTGCAAGACTGCAGCTGTACGTGAGCAAGGTGGAGGGCTCTGGAGCACAGCACGTCAGTAGGGAACGAGAGGATATGGCCGTTTGTCACGCCAAATTGGCGGAGTGGTTGGTTCATCAAAAGAAGGCACATCGTACGGAGGACGAATTGCAAAAAATTTTTCATCACCTCCGTCGCGCCACTGAGTTGGACAAAAGCAACGGCTCGATTTGGCGCACGTTAGCGCGTGTACACCGTGAGGCGGCTACCAAACCCGCTGACGGATCCGACTCCTCGGGTGCAAGTGGCCACATCATGGAGGCCCTCAGTGCCTATTTGCGGAGTGTGTCCCTCTCCGAGGAACTAGAAGATGCCCTTGGGTTTCTTTCCCTTTGGTTCATGTATGGACCTCTTCTGGCTGTGCAGGTGGGCTCGACCCTCAAGGAGGAAATTGAGGAGGTTAACCCGACTGTGTGGCTCAAAGTGATTCCGCAGATCATAGCGCGTATATCTTCACCCAACGGTACCGTAGCGGATTCTGTTTATAATCTTCTCGTGTTGGTCGCAAGAAGGCATCCGCAAGCCATTCTCTACAGCCTGAACGTCGCCCACTCAAGTTATCAGGGGAAGGGTACGGCAGACGGTGTGGAGCCCTTGAAGGGTTCTCATCGAGTACTTGCTCGAATTGCGGAGATTCACCAGAACGGTAAGGCGATGGTCGAAGACTCCGCACTTGTTTGCCGTGAGTTGGTTCGCTGCGCTGTGCTCTGGCCCGAGCTGTGGATCAACGAACTAGGGAGAGCTTTATACCAGTGGGAAAGACAAAGAAGCGCAGAGAATCTCTTGTTGGCGATGGGACCGTTACTGGAACAGCTCAAGAGACCTGAGACAATGGCGGAGGCGCAGTTTGCTGCGGAGCTCAGGCAACCACTCGAGAATGCATGCTGCCATGTTGAGAGGGCTGTTTCTTCTCGCCATGAACAATTTATGGAGGAGGCACGACGTATTTTTGTTTCTATAGAGAGAAGAATACGTGAACAGATTAGTGGAATGTCATCGTTGGCATTGCAGTTGGTAAGCCCTAAACTGCACCAAAACGGGAGAAACTTGTCATTGGTTGTGCCAGGTCAGTACAGGGAGGACGGAAACTATCCCCTGATTGCTTCCTTTCAGAATGTTCTGAAGGTGCTTAACTCAAAACAGCGGCCTCGGCGTATTTACATCAACGGGTCGAATGGCGAGATCTACAAGTTCTTGCTGAAGGGTCATGAGGATCTACGTTTGGATGAAAGGGTTATGCAGTTACTTGGGTTTGTCAACACTATTCTTGAGAAGCATTCGGTTGCAAAGCGCCATGACTGCCTTATCCAGACGTACTCAGTCACCCCTCTTAGCGATAATGCTGGACTGGTAGGTTGGGTGGACCACTGCGACACACTGAACAAAATCATTGAGGATTATAGAGTGAATCCCAGGTGTATTAGGATGGAGCTTGACCTTATGAGAAGTATGTGTGACAATCTGTACTATCTTACCGCCATTCAACGTGTGGAGCCGTTTGAGTTTGCGTTGGAGCGAACTGAGGGAGTGGATCTCGTTCGCTCCTTCTGGGTGAAAGCTCCCAGCGCGGAGACGTGGCTTGAGAGGAGGACGACATACGTTTGCTCACTCGCCACCATGTCTATGGTGGGGCATATATTAGGACTGGGTGACCGTCACCCTTCAAACCTTATGATACACGCATTTAGCGGGAGAGTGGTGCACATTGACTTCGGCGACTGCTTTGAAGTGGCGCAGCAGCGAAGCATTCACCCTGAAAAGGTACCGTTTCGACTTACTCGTATGTTGGTTAAGGCAATGGAAATGGGGGGAATAGAAGGTCTCTTTCGGCATGGGTGTCACACAGTGATGAATGTTTTGCGTGAAGAGGGTGGTAGTCTCTTAGCATTACTTGAGGCATTTGTTCACGACCCCTTGGTGTCTTGGTGGCGTGATGAGGCTGAGGGTTTTAGTGGGAACGGCCAAGCCGCTTCATCGGTACAAACAATCTCGGTTATAGGCTCCATGACGAACGTTGCTGAGGAGGACAGCGTGGGGAGTCTGCAGTTGTCACAGTTGTCGGTGCAACGGCGAGCAACCACTCAGCAGCGCGTGAATGCCAACATCGAAAAGGACACTAGTCAGACTCGCAAACCTAAAAGTGTCGTCAAACGTATTAAAAGGAAGTTAAGGGGTCTGGAGTTTCCTCAATCACAGGAGGGTAAGGGCAGCGATGGTTTTACAGTGGAGGAACAAGTGTCGAGGTTGATTGAAGAAGCAACTTCTGACGAAAACCTTTGCGTTCACTTCCTCGGGTGGTGCCCTTTCTGGTAGTGTAGCGGCGGGCAGAGGAACTAATGGGTACTCATTTGCGCGTACACACACGCGTGCACACATACGTAAGTACTTTACGTTTTGTGCGCTGGCCTGCTTCCGAGGCAAGTAGTTGTTAACCCGTGGAGGGGGGTCGGCAAGAGGAAGGTGGAGAGAGTCATTTTGGGAAAGGAAGGAGAAAAGCCAAAAAATATATGCGAAAGAGGGAAAGTGCTAGTGAGTGGTAAAATGCTGTCGTACCTACCCGGTCACCCGACGTGGGTGCTCTGCTCCCCAGCAGGTTGTTACCATCAAACGCATGGCGCCTCTTTCTGGGGGTTGTGCTCGTCGAAGCCAAGAATTAGGTGGTGCATCCTCGTTACCGTGTTGTATTCATGCGTTTGGATGTGCAAGTGAATGGGGAATGCTGTGCGATCCCCGTTGTGTGTCTATCGCGGCTTCCTATCGAATATCTTCATGGGGGTTCTCATTCTTCGGCTAAAGAGCTTCCTTATTTACCTATTTTTTTTT
>NW_027124308.1:112125-112896 GCF_001457755.1 Trypanosoma equiperdum
GGGAAGAGTAGGGGAATATGCGTTTTCACAAGTTTTCAAAATCTTCTAGTGTTGTGGGGCGCGTGTCCGCGTGGTTACCTCCAAGTAATTGATGGCAAAGGCAGAGAACTTTCGCGTTGTCCCCTCTTTTTTCCGCTATACCTTGCTATTGGGTTACTTTATGCTTTTCTCTCTTTTCTACCCTCATTTCACTTTCATCACACGCCTCTTAACTTGCACGAACACTGTACGCTATCCACCGGGTCTAGTGATATCCAAGTGAGTGCACACCATGGCTGACGAGAATCAGGTTGAAAAACAGGTGGAACCAACGCCTGTCGTGGAGGTGATTGATGTGGAGCCCGACACACTGCAAGACGCGATTCGCATCGTCATACGTAAGGCGCTCGAGGTAAACGGACTTGTCCGCGGCCTTTCTGAGGTTGCTCGGGCGTTGGACCGCCGCACCGCGCACATGTGTATTCTCGCTACGGACTGTGACGATGAAGAGTACAAGAAGCTGATCAAGGCGCTTGCTCTTCAGGCGAGCATTGACATTATTGAGGTCGATTCTCGAGAGGAGCTGGCCGAGTGGGCGGGGCTGCAGAGGCGTAAACAAGATGAAACCGTCAAAACCTTCAAATGCTCATGTGTTGCCATACGCGACTTTGGGGAGCGGACGAAGGCCCTCGATATGCTTTTGAACAAGCTGTCCCACTAGCCAGTGCAGGAGCTCACTCACGATAACACAAGCAGTTGTGGGGTGGTCGTGCGCCCTGTATTCTTTTTTTT
>NW_027124308.1:112921-113994 GCF_001457755.1 Trypanosoma equiperdum
TGACTTTCAAATAATTTGGATCCACTTCCGCGGGAGCAATAGACGGTGCCCGTCAAGGGGCATCGTTGCCGCTTCGGTGTAGCTACCAACTATGTACTTATGCGTTCCCCACTCTTTAGGTGGTGAGCGCACTCTAGACACTTTTCTGTTGCTTCCCGCTAACGTTTTTTCTTCTGCCTTTTTCCCCTTTGCTTTCGTGATTCAAAAAAAAAAAAGGTACCCACACGCGAGCAACGGATGCAAGCGGGGTAATTTTCACGCTCATGCGCATACCACAAAGCAGGAGCGTTACGTTCAGCACATGTTACGCATGTCACTGATGTGGCATTAGGTAAGAAGAACAGCTCGGTGCGCATATTTCTCACAACACCGCCGGTGTGCAGAAGCAAACTGCAAATCAAACATGTAATTAACTCACCGAGCGAAAACCCCGAGGCGGCGTACTGGGCCGACCGCGTAGGACACGAGATGACTTAAGCAAAATTGGAAACAAAAAAACAATACTGTAAGAGTTTCTGATAAGACAAACGGTAAATGTTAGTCTGTAAGACTAAGCATCTATACGCTTATACACATATCGTATGTGAAGATAACACTGACGGTTTCCACTGAATTCGCATCTAGACACAGGGGACCATATAACTGTAGGTGAAAAGAGAGGTAGGATAAAGTCGATATAAATAAAAAAAAGTTTTAATAAGGTCGGTACTGTAAAAAAAAAAAAGCGACACTAATGGTGTGCTGCTTCGGTCAGCTCTCCCTTTGCTTTCACACTGTGTGGAGTCTGTGTATCACTGCTTCAGCTGCACGATGCCCTTCATCTTCGTGGAATCATATTCTTTCTCCCTCCCATATTGTTTTATTATTGTCAGTTACGCAATCAGGCAAACTCATATAAATTGTCCAGTGACCCAAAACAATGACTGAGCGTCGTGATAACGTTTCCCACGCACCTGATGCCATCGAGGGCCCAAACGATGGTGCTCACGCCGAGGACACATCACCGGGTTTTTTCTCACTCGAGAATCTTGGTGTGGCGCAGGTACAAGTCGTCGGAGGAACTCTGAACGGAT
>NW_027124053.1:0-1358 GCF_001457755.1 Trypanosoma equiperdum
GTGGTCTTATTTTAACAAGACAGCAGGAAGAAAGAAAATGAACAGCTCAAGGACTAAAGAAAAGGAAGAAGGAGAAGAAACGCATTTTCACGGCCAAACCTATAAAACCGCGCAATGAACAAGTATATTTAACTGAAGTCTGTGTATTAGCAGCTGCGACACAAAAAAGCACAGATTATAACCGCCTTATTTCCGTCTTTTGTTAAGTGGGTTTGTTAACCTGTAAATAAAGAAAACAGACAAAGTCCGAGACATGTCATTCGTACTGGCCAATGAATTTTTGTTCGGCATTAAACAGGCAGAAGCACTAGCAGGTAGGGCCCTCAAGTAAGAAAAGTGACTTCCCCTCCTAACATTCACGAGCAAGATAGCGGCTGTACCAGGGAAAGCGTTAAAGGAGCTCGACAGCAACTCAGATTACACCAAAGAAGCAGCCCAGAGGCAAGCACAAATCGCAGTTTATCTAGCTGCAAAAGCCAACCAGACGGCACTGGCACCCTACGGGCTATTTCTGCTGGCCATGGCGGCTCTACAGCAACACAACCTAAATGCAGCAAACGGTGTGAATGCCAAAGCCATAAGGGAAACAGCCACCGAAGAATTTATAAGAGGTCATATCGCTGAATTCTTTGCGATTGCCGGAGCTGCCCACAGCTCCAGCAGTGCTGGTTGTCTCAGCACAAGCGATGAAAATAGCATCGTCAACAAAGCAACCGCGGTCGGGGCCGCCGCAGCATCGCTGTTGCCACCAGACGTCACACCAAAATATGACAATCTAGAGGAAGCAACGAAAAACGGCTTCGCAAGCCTAACAGCGAACACGGGCATCAAAGACTGCGACCTCACAAACAACGCAAACTGAAAGCTTTTCAGCCAAGGCGCAGGCAGCCTAGTGAGCACAGGCACAACATCGGACACCATCGACCTCGCTGCCGGCTACCTCAGAAGGCACAAAACGAGTGGCACAGGCGTCAACACGAACCCGTCAAACTTTGGAGACTCACGCACCCACGACAACGGCCGGGCGCCGGCCCTAAAAGAAGCGTTCGACGTGATAACGGAACTGAAGACGATAAAAACAAACGTACGGCAGCCAGACCTCAAAAGCTACGCCGAATTGACTACCGCTACAGAGCTAAAAAAAGCAATTCAAAATATAATACTGCACAAAGAGGGGGAGTACGAAAGCGGCAATAACGGAGATATAACGGCGCACATCACCAAGTACTACAAAAGCGCTGAGCAGGAATTCAAAAGTAAATTCTGGGGGAAACTCAAAGAAGTCAAAATCCCTAAGGAACTAAACAATAACAAACGTAGAGACAACCATCCTAAAAGCGTACAACCTAGAGACAGCC
>NW_027124054.1:0-1492 GCF_001457755.1 Trypanosoma equiperdum
AAAAAAAGAAAAAAAGAAAAAAAGAAGGAACTGAGGAAAAGGAGGCACGGAAGAAAATGTTTGACGCTTCAGGTGTGTTTTGACATAAAAAAAGACAACAAAAAATAAAAACAAAATTAAAACTAAAAAAAAAAGAAGAAGAGATAAGCTCGTGAGTAAAAAATAGAGAAACCAGGTAGATAAAAGGGAGGAAGAAGGTGATGAACAAAATCTTTTTTTTTTTAAAAAAAAAGAAAAAAAAACGTCAGCGATTGAGTGGGAGTGGGGAGCGATGATGGAAATAAAATAAAATCTATGAAACAAATAAAAGAGAAAAAAGGCCCCCTCCCAAAGAAAATAAAAGAAAAAACAACGGAAAGAAAATGGTATAATCTCTATGTGTTGCTTTTCTTTTCTTTTTCTTTTTCTTTTTCTCCCTTCCCTTCCCTCCCTTTGTTATGTTTTAACTTTTATAATTTTTAAAAGCATATTATTTTGAGTTGTGAATGAGGTTTGGCGCGTATCTTTTTTTGTTTTTGTTTTTGTTGATGGTCACAAAAGGGGAACCAATCCTTTTTAGTGTTATTGTTGTCATGATCTTGTTGGGATTTGTTGTTACAATGTTAAATGAACCCATCACAGGTGTGTGTATGTATGGTTCAGTACGTATTAATTTACCATCACTTCGTTTCGTCGGCCTTCATGCATATGTATATGTATTTACATATTTATATCTACATATTTATTTAAGTTGTAGTTGTGGATAAACTTGTTTTATTTTAATATTTTATCTTTTGTAAAAAAAAGAAAAAGAAAAAAAAACAAGAAAAACCTTCTGCTTTGAGCTGGTAGTCTACTTCATCCTTGTTTTTTGTTTTCTATTTCTTTATCTCTCTTTCATCCTCTTTTTTTTTTCTCTTCCCCTTCCCCTCCCCATCCACACCTGCGCCTTCTTATGTTAAGGAGTATTGTGGGATTTTATAAATAGATTTAATGCATTGAGTCAACAGGTGACAACCATATTAAGTACAATAGATGAGCGTACCAGACCTTGAGGGCGTGATTTATTTAAATACCTTAACATGGTAGTTTAGTTATTAATGTTCTTTTTATATTTTTATATTTTTTATTCCCCACTTCCCAAATCTTTTTAAAAAGGTTTCCATCTTAGTTTTTATTTTAGCACTTGGGTAGTCGTACAACATAAATTACAGCAATATAGTACTAGTAGCAGCAGCAGCAGTAGCAGCAATGACAATAATAATAATAATAATAATAACAATAATAATAATAACAATAACAATAATAATAATAACAATAATAATAACTAGGTCCACAAATGGTTATAATATGTGTTTTGAAAGGAATGGAAAGCACTGCCGTGTTAAATCTGCCGGAGTAAACGAAACCTTCAAATGATACCAAAAATATGTTTGCATGTGAAATGGGAGAGCTTGAGAGAAACATTTCTGTGCTGAAATTAATACAAAATAAAACGGCCGCAAAAAAAAAA
>NW_027124054.1:1513-1960 GCF_001457755.1 Trypanosoma equiperdum
TGTTTAGGGGAAAAAAGGAAAGCACAAAACAACTTATTTAGATGGGTGTGGAGTTCCACTTTATGTAAAATCTTGTCAGCATTATACGTCATCTCTATTTATAAAATTCCTGCATGTAAACATATAAACATATGACTCTATATGAATATGAATAAAAGTAAATAAATATATTAGTATGTATGTATGTTTGTGTGCGTGTGTGTGTGTGTGTGTGTGTCGCCACTTCTAATATTATTGTTAGTAATGTTGCTTTACTCTATTCTCATCTCATCTCTTTCTTTCTATTTTTGTTTTATGTGTTCACTCTATTCATTTCCAAGGGTGTTTTTCTACATCTGTATTTCGCATTGTATGTGTGTGAATTGATGCGGAACTGAGGTGGCACATTTACAGACACACGCACACATACATATATACAAATAAATAAATAAATATATATATATATAT
>NW_027123685.1:0-479 GCF_001457755.1 Trypanosoma equiperdum
TGAAAGCAGATGATGATATATTTATGAGGGTTCCATTGTATCTAAAGTATCTGGGGTTTCTTCCACGGGAGAAAGTGAACATGGGGAGGGCGATTGGATATTATAAAGATTTCAGTAACGAAATTACGTGGCATACAATTGGGTATGCATCCACACCACAAAGGGATGCAGTTAAAGAAATTGTTGATTATGAATCTCTGAAAAAATTAATAAGGTCACCAGTCAAATTCAGAAATTTTGAACAATATATGGATTTCAGAGCACTTAATGAGGATATAATGGTTGGCGAAGCCATAAGGATTAAATTGAAATTTAAAGGTTTATTGACAGTGGATACGAAGGATTGTCATTATGTAATGTATATCAAAATACCTCTATTTCATTTTATCAGCCAACACCTAGATGTGGTCATTTTCTATCAAATTGCGTTACAGGACTATATACACATACAAAGAATCAACCCTGTTCGTCGTAATGGG
>NW_027123685.1:489-1101 GCF_001457755.1 Trypanosoma equiperdum
TACAGTATCAGGAAGACACCGGGATACGTTTAACTTCCAAAAAGGCAGTTTACAGGCGTAGCAGCAAATAGCAGACCAACTACAATCAAATGAACGCCCTCAAATTCATATCTTCGAACCTGTATGCCACAGTCTCTACACTAAAACCTTCACCGCCATATATATTCATTCTAAATGCAGCCACAGTAGACCAATTTCCAAGAGCAATGTGCAAACAGCTGTTAATCGTGCTACCTCTGTCCGTTAAACTGGCTCAAAGTGCCGACGAGGTAACTGTGGGTGGCAACAGACAAGCATACAGCATCCTCTGCGGCATTGTCGCTCTAGTGGAAGGAGGTGTCAGTGTGCCACCTGAACCAGCGATTACGTCTGACGACTACGACTTCGTACAGCAGCTCAATTTAACGTCTTCGAGCGATGAATGGCAAAAGATGTTTTACACAAACGAAACTCCAAAAATAAACCACAACACGGCGGAGGAAGCGGGCCAGGGCAAAAAGGGTTATGAAGAGTTCTGGGGAGACTGGAAGAAGGCAGCCGAACAGCTACTGGCATCGCCGAAGCCTCCAAGGCTCGAAGGGACTGGCATAAACAAGCTAACGCCAGCACAGA
>NW_027123685.1:1111-1407 GCF_001457755.1 Trypanosoma equiperdum
TACAGAAAAAACTTGCACACAGCGAGATTGCAAAACTTGCTTGGAAAGCGATGCAAAAAAAGAAACAGATCGACGGACTAGACGCTGGTAAAGTAAACAGCACGTCAGCGCCGGCAATACTTAAGACGGCTGTATACGGCAAAAACGCAGCCACAGCCGACTCAACCACACTCGTAGCGGCGTTCGGGACAGACCCCGAAAACACCGCCAGAGGAACCGTGTACGAGGCAGCAGACGCAAATCAACTGGTCAAGACAGTAGCATCCGCTCTAGAATGTCTGTGCGTGAAAGGAAAA
>NW_027123685.1:1417-1961 GCF_001457755.1 Trypanosoma equiperdum
TAATAAAGAAACAGATCGAAAGACTAGAAAAAAGCAAAATAGACAGCGCAACGGCGACGGCAAAACTTAAGGCAGCTGTCTACGGAGGCAGCGCGACGACAGCCGACAGCACAACCCTCGACACAGCTTTCGGTGCGACACCCGGGGGAACGGCCAGAGCGACAGTCTGCGAGGCAGCAGACCAAAATCAAAAGGTAAAGACAGTAGCAGCCGCACTAGCATGTCTATGCATGCAGGCCGCCGGAGGAGGAAGTGGCAACTGGCAGTCCTCAACATGCACAAAAAAAGCAGACGGCAGTACAGGGTGGGACAGCGGCAGCAGCGCACATAACATCGCCGACATAAAAACTGTCCTCAAAGCTTGCCCAAAGCGTCGAAAAGCCGCAGCCAGGAGCGCGGATCTTACATCAGCAGTCGACAACGTCCTTAGCAACATCGAAGCAGGGGACACCGACGGCTACATCGGCCATTTTGTAACAACAGGCTGCAACGGAAGCAAAGGCAATGGGGTTTGCGTCAAAATTACAGGCTACACAGCAAACCC
>NW_027123685.1:1971-2450 GCF_001457755.1 Trypanosoma equiperdum
GCCCACAAACTGAACCAAATGCTCAAACTAGAGGCAGCAGCTGCAAACGCCATCATTGCAGAAGCAAAAGAAGCGCCAGAAATGGCGCTAAGCATTCCAGCAGCAACCCCAATCGACAAGGAAAACACTGCAGCGACAAATTGCAACAAACACAAAAATAACGAAACCTGCGTCCAAAAGGGCTGCAGGTGGGAAGAAAAAGGTGGAAAATCTGACACAGAAAGAACATGCAAACCTAAAAAGGGAGAAGGAGAGACAAATTGAGGAACAGGGGAGTCAACTTCAAAATGCACCAGCCTAGATACCGAAGATAAATGCCAGGTTGTCCAAGGAAAGACTCATCCAGGCAAAAAATATGTTTGTGGTTGGATAGAAGAAAAATGAAGAGGTACCAGTTTTCTTTTAAATAAGAAATTACGTCTTATTACCAATGCTTTTATGTGTTTTGAATCATTCTACGTTTTTTAATTTACTGTTCA
>NW_027123685.1:2588-3173 GCF_001457755.1 Trypanosoma equiperdum
AAGGTAAAGACCAAATTAATGGAAAAACAAAAGCACTTAAAATAATGGAAAAATGTGTTTTTGGAGTAAATAAATGGGTGGGAGAGTGAGGAACTTTATCAAAGGAAAAGAAAAACGACAGAGAGATGGTGAGAAAAATAAAAAGAAAATATTCGCAGTTTCAAATACAAACATAACTTTGGGCATTGTTTTACACAAGGAAATAAAGGAGCGATCCATGAGGTGGAGACAGAAAGTTTAGTGTACAAGGCATATGGAGTCGCTACATCATTCTGAGAAGAAGCAACAAAAAATGAAAAAGATGAAAAATTAATATTAATAAAACAATTTTTTAAAGAACAGCTCACTTTATAATCAAATAATGCATGAAGTGAAAGATGAAGAAAAAACGATATCATATTGTTCGCGCAGAAATGAATGTAGGCAACAGCTGAAATGGAAAAGACTCCTTTTTTAAACTTCATAACAAATCAAGATGTCAAGTGCAAAATATAGGCGGCTATTTGTTGGCCCCATTAAAACTGATAGAAGACCGTACCTGTAGATGAAGATAGATAGAGGCGCTGAAGAGAGTTATTCTGTAGC
>NW_027124056.1:0-178 GCF_001457755.1 Trypanosoma equiperdum
AAGTATGCTTTTTGGTTTGCAGGCCACTTAAGTAAGTGCGTTAGGTTTCTTTGCTCCTCCGCCAAGTAAGCAGCTTGAAAAACCACGCACATTTCTCCATATGCTCTCTGTGTTCTGAGTTCATGATCAAATCCAACTGAGGCGCGTAACACTCTGATGTTGTCATGAATATAATAGG
>NW_027124056.1:298-413 GCF_001457755.1 Trypanosoma equiperdum
CCTAAAAAATCCATAATATATCTAGGCCTTTTGACATGACTGTACAAACCTCCCATTGAAGTTGTAATAATTTCAACATTGCATAGTTTGGCACTCAATATGAGCCTACACCATC
>NW_027124056.1:423-525 GCF_001457755.1 Trypanosoma equiperdum
GGTAAAAGAACTACTAGTAATGTTCAAAGGGCGGTAGTATCCTTGTTCATTCTTTTAGAGGCGGATAAATAAACTTGGAAGGGATGTTAGCTGCGGCAAAGC
>NW_027124056.1:535-876 GCF_001457755.1 Trypanosoma equiperdum
CGACTCTGCTCTTTTCATTTAACCCCTGTATTTTATGTGATGGCAGAAAAACTGCTGGTAATGTTTGAGGATCGTTAGTACCCTTGATCATTCTTTTAGAATCGGATGAAGAAATTTGAAACGGATGTTAGAGGCGGCAAAGCTGGTACGTCGATGGTTTCAGTGTTTTCACGCAGATATCAGTGCCTGATAGGACATGTTTTTTCTATGAAATTTTCTCTCTCATTTTAACTTAAGAAGGGACACTTTAGCACTTAAATTCTACACACATTTCGTCAATTTTTGTACGACTTTTGAATCTGAGGCTTTACCATAGAATCATATTTGTGGCGGTCTTTGAG
>NW_027124056.1:886-1583 GCF_001457755.1 Trypanosoma equiperdum
GCTTATAGTCTTCTTCCCTAATATAATGCAAAACGATAGTTTGTTCTCTCGTTAAATTAGTTTTGGCGGCAGTGTCTTTCTTCGCATGCATTACATAACGACAATCCTTCATATCCACTGTTAATAAATCTTTAAATTCTAATTTATTCCTTATAACTTCTCCAACCATTATATCTTCATTAAGTGCTCTGAAATCGATATATGATTCAAAATTTATGAATTTGATTGGTGATTTTACTAATTTCTTCAAAGGTTCATAATCAACAATTTTCTTAACCACATCTCTTGACAGAGTCGATCCGTATCCAATTTTGTGCCATGTAATTTCATCACTAAACTCTTTAGGATAACCAACCGCTCTCCCCATGTTCACCTTCTCTCGTGGCAGTATTTCAAGATATTTTAGATACAATGAAACACTCATAAATATATCATCATCTGCTTCCATTATATAGTGATTAGTTGATTTGAAAATTTCGACTGCAAATATGAACCACAAATATGTTTTTCTACTCATCGTGAGTTCCGCCTCCCATCCCCAATTACCCGCATCTCCAATTTTTTTATTCGTTATTGGATTCACATCACAAACAGGTAAAATAATAACATCCTGCATTTAACTCTGCCTCTTGTTCAACAATTTCTCTAAGTTTGCAATTGTTATATGTATGAGGTGAAAGAGCATATACTCTAAGCA
>NW_027124656.1:0-1318 GCF_001457755.1 Trypanosoma equiperdum
CATTACTCCCGGGAAAATACGTAAGCAGCCAACAGAACCAGTCCCAACGTTTCCCTCGGTTCCTGGACGAGTGGAGAAACGACGACGCTGCTGTGCCCTGCGTCCCACTGTCGATTCGTGCACAGTGACGGTCGTAATTTGGGGGGGAAATACGTTAACAATCCTTCTAGTTAAATTATTAAGATGGTAAGTACAAGGTACAAATGGGGTTACGTTGTCAATAGCAAAAGACATGAGTAAAACTCAAGGAATACATCACTTTACAGGAAAACGATGTCAGACACCGCGCGCACATAACCTTAAAATAATAAAAACAATGCAAGTCGAGAGTGGAAAATTGTTCATCACCTCCAAAACAGCACTAGCTCTACCTCTGAACCGCCTGTGAAACATATGTGTGTAGCACGCACTATGAGTTCACACAAACAAAACTTTATCGTCGCTGTATCGCACGAGACGCAAACACAAAATACCAAATACTGTCTGCTTCTATGCCTCAAGTTCAACGGTAACCAAATAGAGGCCCATCAGCAACATACACCGGCACTGTGGGAAGGGCAATAACCCTTTTCCACGACTGCAAAAAGAAAAAAAATTGCAACAAACAGACCCTTTAATACAACAGATAGCGGAAACAAGTTCTCTGTTCCGCTTCAAGTTCCAACGCCAAACACCACCTTTCGCCCAAACTTTAGATGTAATTAACCCCTTAGGACCCGCTTGCACAAAACCGTAAACTTCGATGTGCAAAACACCTAGAGTTTCCCCCGAACACCGAGCAAGGAACTTGACTTAACATACACGACAACTACAACTCAGTTCCCGTAGGAGGAACACAGTGTCATTAAAGGAATTAAATTGTAGGGATGTTCACACAAACACCAAACTGACCAACTCCCCCAAAAAGCACCAACAGTTAGGAAAAGTTCTTGATCCGTTTCAGAGACGCGTAAACACCGAACCAAGCATCAGCTTCTATATTCCCAACAACCAAACCCAACCAACAAGGCCCCCTGTCTTGCCTCTAGGAATAGCACAATGCGTCCACCACTTCTCATCGAACATATCACCTTCAGCGACTGTTGGCCCTTAAAGCAAAAAAAAAAAATCGCCTCGAAACGGGAGATAGAAGAAAGACCAGACACGCAACACATGTCCAACCCAAAGTTCATTGGCGATCCGTTGGCTTGCTGGCACGACACCGCGAGAGGCGTTAAAAAACAGGAAGATGCCCTTCATTGCAGCAGCGAGAACTTTGCCCACCCTGCTAAAGCCCATAACCGGGTCCTCTTCCTCTAACAGCACACCCATTCGATCT
>NW_027123157.1:0-1120 GCF_001457755.1 Trypanosoma equiperdum
CATTCAATCATCTCATTGCCAAACTTTGTTTCGACTCTCAGAAATAATATTTTTAGTAGAAAACGGCTACCAAACATAAGTAATGGGAACTACAATGTCAGGAAACCAAGGAAGAAAGCGACAGCGCATCTCAACTCCTGAGCACTCAGAAGCTTTAAAGGAACCATCAACTTCTCAAAAAAATACACCAACCACCATTACAATCACCGAAGAAATGCGTGACTCCAGTAATGAAGGAACTTTGGTATCATTACTGAATGAGCGTGAGAAGTTGATTAAAGAAACACCACGGCTGGAAAGCAATGTGAAGGCATTCAGATATTTTATGAGTGGTCTCACAGCTATGAGTGTTGAAAGGCAAGGTGGTGTGTGTGATGACGCCAAATGCATACGTACAGTAACGTTATATCATGCTGCTGATAATTCCTTTAGTGGCAAAGGACTAAATGAAGGTGCTCTTTCCTCACTCTGTGGTCGCATTCAAGCTGAGAAATTAACCATCACAATGTCAGAAGGTGAGAAATTTGACTTACAAGGAGTCAGTGAGCTAAAGCAGTTGGAAGAGTTACGCATTGAATACCCACGTGGAAAACTTGTGAATATGATATCTTTGAAGAGACTGCACATGTTGAAAAGGCTTTATCTTAAGAGTAACAACATTGACGACAATGACGTTAGCCATTTATTCAATATTGTAACGTTGGAGGATTTGGTTGTTGCTGACACCATGCAACTGACAAATATCAAAGGAATCTCTCGCTTGACTAACCTGAAGTGTCTTGAGTTTAATTACACAAGCATTGATGATAGCTGTATAGAGGAAATATGTGAATGTGCTACACTTTCCAAGCTGAGTGTATCTGAATGCAACAGCCTCACGGATGTAACACCAATTTCACAACTTGCAGCACTAGAAGAGTTGAATCTAAGCAATTGCTACCACATAACGAAGGGAATAGGAGCACTTGTAAGGTTGTTGCGACTGCGTGTACTTGACTTGAGTGGTGTCTCTGTGGAAGATAATTTTCTTAAGGATTTGTGTGATTGTGGACCGCTGGAAAGGCTGAACCTTTCTCATTGCATTCAGTTGACAGATATCAATCCACTCTCCAATGCCACT
>NW_027123157.1:1130-1625 GCF_001457755.1 Trypanosoma equiperdum
TTGTCACCGAATAACACAGGGGATAAGCGTTGTGTGGGAATTACCAAAGCTACGCGTATTGCACATGAAGGACATGCACCTGAGCGAGTCATCTCTTGATTCGGTTGGAACTAGCGGATCACTTGTAAAATTAAGTATTGAAAACTGTGCAGGTTTTGGTGACATGGCACTCTTATCCAGCTTTGTTGCACTCGAGGAACTGAATATTCAAAAATGTGCTGATATCATTAGTGGTGTGGGTTGCCTTGGTACACTGCCATACCTGCGTGTACTTAACATAAAGGAAGCACACATCTCTTCCATTGGCTTTACTGGTATTGGTGCCTCAAAATCCCTTTTACAGCTCAATATGGAGAGTATCACGGGACTGAGTGATGTGGAAGCACTCGCTAACATTTTAACTCTGGAAAAACTAAGCCTTCTCGGTTGCAATGGTATTGACGCTGGAATTGGATGTCTCGGTAACCTGCCACAGCTTAAAGTGTTGGATCTGTC
>NW_027123157.1:1635-2991 GCF_001457755.1 Trypanosoma equiperdum
TACAAATACTGACAGTGATTCTCTCAGAGGTCTATGCGTATCACAGACAATAGTGTCACTCAACCTTTCCCATTGTTGGAAAGTAACAAGTGTGTTCCATATTTCAGCCCTTGAAACATTGAATGAACTGAATTTAAGTGACTGTATTAGGATAAATGCAGGATGGGAAGCACTTGAAAAACTTCAGCAGCTACATGTGGCAATCCTCTCGAATACACATATTACTGATAGAGACATATCTCATTTCAGCAAGTGCAAAGAACTTGTTACGCTGGATCTTTCTTTCTGCGATGAGTTATTTGATATTACATCCCTCTCCAACATCACTACGCTTGAGGATTTGAATCTTGATAATTGTTCAAAGATTAGAAAAGGGCTGAGTGTTCTTGGAGAGCTACCACGGCTTCGTGTGTTGAACGTGAAGGGTGTCCACTTGACGAATTCTGTTATTGGATCACTAGGGAATGGCAAATCATTTGTCAAACTTATTCTTGATAATTGCAAAGGATTAAGTGATGTCACATTTCTTTCGAGCCTTTCAACACTTAAGGAACTGAATCTTCACCACTGTGACGCGGTAACCTCTGGAATTGGAACGCTGGGAAGGTTATTGCAGCTTCGTGTACTGGATTTGGGATGGACAAAAATTGATAATAATTCCCTTGAGGATATCTGCGCGTGCTCAAGCCCACTTGTATCATTAAACCTTTCGCATTGTAAGGAAATAACATCTATTTCTGCGATAGCTTCCCTTAATGCATTGGAGAAACTCAACATTGACAACTGCTGTCATGTAACATCCGGCTGGAATGTATTTGGTACACTTCACCAACTGCTGTGGCCGTACTGTCGAACACACGAATTAATGATGAAAACATACGGCACATCAGCGAGTGCAAGTCTTTGAATACACTCAACCTCGCATTTTGTAATGACATAACGGACATCACGGCACTTTCTAACATTACTATGCTCAGGGAATTGAACATTGATTGGTGCTTCAATATCGAGAAAGGTGTCGAAGCTCTTGGAAAGCTGCCTAAGCTTCGCGAGCTAGATGCAAAGAAATGTGGAACAAGTGTTAGATGGATGCAACAATATCCTTACAACACACTCTTCAAATCACTTGTGAAACTGAATCTCGAGAATGGACGTGAATCATTTTGTGTGGGAACTCTCTCCTCAACTGCTATAGTTGAAGAATTGCTGCTGGGACGCGCTTGTGAGCCGTATCATCTACCCCCAATCTCCAGCCTAAGACGACTTCGTGTACTGAATTTGGATGATGGAAGGGTCTGTGACATATGGCTTGAGGGGATCTCTCAATCCAAGTCACTGCAGTCACTTAACGTATCA
>NW_027123157.1:3001-3788 GCF_001457755.1 Trypanosoma equiperdum
AACGTTGGAGGAACTGAATGTTAACTGCTGCGATCGAATACGAAAAGGTTGGGAGGCATTTGAAGCTCTGACTCGACTACGTGTAGCAACCCTTTCCGTAACTTGGGTTACCAACGAAGGCATACGTCTCCTCAGCGGGTGCAAAAATCTCAGAAATTTGGAGCTGTACTGTTGTGGAGATGTGTCCAATATCGAGCCGATAAATAACATTAAGTCACTGGAAGAGCTCACCATTCAGAACTGCCATAACATTAATGAAGGTCTGCTCAAGGTTGGAATGCTACCAAGGCTACGGGTATTGGTTTTAAGGAAATTACAATCCACTTATTTCTCCCTCAGTTCACTAGGAGAGAGCAAATCTCTAGTGAAACTCACTATCGAAGGACCTGAAGAACTATGCGACATCAAACTTATTTCCAACATTGCAACACTTAAGGAACTGAAAATCGCCCATGGTGACCGATTATTGAATGATGTAGGGGATCTTGGAAAACTGCCATGGCTTCATGTACTAACCCTGAGCCATTTCAACATGGGAAATACCTGTTTTGAGAGTGTCTGCAAGATTCGATCGTTGAAATCACTTGACATTACCCACTCATTTGAATTGCCAGACATATATCATATATCAAACCTTACGGCACTAGAAGAACTGAATCTGAGCGGATGTTACCACATAATTTCAGGCTGGGAAGCACTGACCGCATTACCACGACTCCGTGTGCTCAACTTATCGTCCACAAGAGTTACAACCAGTTACGGTGGATATTATATCAGCAGATGCAAA
>NW_027123157.1:3798-5244 GCF_001457755.1 Trypanosoma equiperdum
ATTACACTGAACCTTGAATCGTGTGATATGACCGATGCTTCTTGTCTTGCTGATATCAAGACACTAGAGGAGTTACACATAGGGAAGTGCGAAGAGCTAACGCGGGGGTTTAGTGCACTTTTCACTCTTCCACAGTTGCGCATTCTTAACCTTATGGATTCTCTCATTACAGATGAAGATCTCAGGGAAATTCAACTATCCCATACCATTGAGGATCTCAACCTCTCTTATTGCAAGGAGCTTAATGATATCACACCCGTTAGGAGGATCAAATCAATTAAAAAAATGGACCTCCACCGAAGCTCTGAAGGCAGGGGACTAAGGGAAGGATTCAGAAGTCTTTTGGAGCTACCATGTCTTTCCTGGGTTGATATCAAAAATGCTAATGTCAGTTTTGATGTTTATAAAGAACTGAAAGAAAGGAAAGTGGATATATACAACTAGTATTTGATCCATTGTTTTGTTCTGTATTATGGTAATATACAGAACAAGAACACATCATTAAATGTAACAGCCAGTTCGAGTAGTTAACTGACCGTAGGCACCGTTATTGGGACAGATGCCAGCAACAATTCACGTAAACTTTATTGGATTTTACAATAACTTGAATACGAGATATACAAGGATTTCATTACAGTTTTGTAATTGTTTCATTTTTTTGTAAATTATACCCATTACATATTGTGAAGAGTAAAGAACAGTTAGAAAAGCGTGTGTCCATACAACAAGCTTTTTGCCCAATGGAAATTTGTATTTTAGTTGTAAGAGTAGTAATTATTATATTGCGCTCATTCATGTTACAACTATACCAAATGGACATCTTGTTATTTTGTACTTCATTCTAACTTTATAACGACATACTCTCACACACATATATTGAATAAATTATTTTGATTATCATTTACTGACAGAAATAACAAAGAAACTTTATTATAAATTATATCAGAGCGGCATCTTGAGCACCAAGTTATTACAAGGGAAATTATTTTACAACACATTACGTTTCTTGTAAATCTTTTTTTTATACTTGATACAGACAGACATATATTCTCAAGCAGTTCAACGAAATTACACTGCTTCATTAAAATATTTTAACTTATTGTATTTGTTTTGTAATAACATAATTTATCCTATTACATTTCCTTTCGGAGCTATTTGAACTAACCGTTTATGAAGATGTCATACATTCTGAAGCCTCTTGCACGGCAAAGGGTTGTGTACCGCATTAACTCATTAGCATCTGTACCATATGTGAATGGGAATGTATTAACAATTTCAACGGTTTTGGGAAATATTATTTTTTATTACAAAATGATGCCTCAGAAGAACTGAAGGCGAGAGCAAATCCTCTAATTTATTTTTCTTTTCTTTCGTACTGCACAGACATATGCTTATGATTTCCCCGAAAGCACTACTGAGGTAAATTATGTATTTCTTCATATTTAA
>NW_027123157.1:5254-5855 GCF_001457755.1 Trypanosoma equiperdum
AAAATAATAAAATATCAAATATTATTTATTTATTTTATAAAAAAAAGAGACGAAAAGCAGCGCTATATCTAAAGCGATATGCATGTGAGATCGAAGAACAACTGTGATTTGAATATCATATCCGCAAATTGTTTCGCTTACATTATTAGCAGTAAATGCATACGGGATTGGAAAGCGAGTGACTACTGACAGTAAAAGCATGAGGACGCACTGAGATGGCACATGAGAAACATCGGCTGGACTTTTATGTATTGGAAAGTGGAGCAGCTTTAAGGTATTTTACATGATGTTTGTGTGGAGATTGAAATGTTTCAGGAAATAGTGTAAAACTGTTACGATACGGGAATCTATTCGTTTACTAATTTCAAGCGCACTCCCACGATGCACTATTTTCGGTTCACATTGCTAGACTTGGTGCAACATATGTAACTGTTTGTTTGTTTTGGGAGGCTATGTAAATGTGGTCTGTTGACGTGGGTAATTTCACTCTTCAACTGATGATGCAATGCTATAATTATCAATGAAGTTTGTGGAGTGTATTACAAATGGTGAGATTGTGTACAACAGCGAAGCGTTTATTTTCTATTGTTAAGCCACGCAA
>NW_027123157.1:5865-6375 GCF_001457755.1 Trypanosoma equiperdum
TGCAATGCAATAATTATCAATGAAGTTTGTGGACTGTGCTCCAAATAATGCGATTATGTGTAACAGCTAAGCGTTTATTTTCTATTGTTAAGCCACGCAAATCTAAGCAGAATTGGATTGGCTTTTCATACAACTTTGAAGAATTGCACAGAGTTTATAGGAGGGTGCGGAAACGTTTAAAGTATTATGTCTCATATCAGATATGGATTGGCCTTTCACCAAAAATAAAAAGAAAGAGGCCGTAATTAATTCTTCATTCGGAGGGGTTGTGGATATGGAACCTTGTAAAGAGTAGAAACATGTTATAGCGTGTCATATGTGAAAATATTTATCACACACGTTTGTCCAATTGCAATCAGTAACCCTGGAACTTGAAACTCTCGGAATTTGGGTTCTTTTTATCCTCTACAAGTTACTGCGTTGTGATGCAGAACAGTTATTTGCTTTTGTGCATCTACATGGTACTCTCATTTATATTTTTTTTTGATAAATCAATTGACGCACGCGTAG
>NW_027123157.1:6385-6726 GCF_001457755.1 Trypanosoma equiperdum
ATCTGGGACCCATCAGTGACTTCAGCTGAAAACAGGTAAAACATTCCCACCAGCACTTCTGAGGAGCAAGTCTCCTTCGCTTACGTATGGAAAATGACTCATCGTGGCGCTGGTTTCCAATATTTCGTGTTTTCTGCTGGGAAATAAACACCTTGGAGAAACTAAAATTACAAGAGCCTTCCTGTTATCGACCTGTATTTTCAAGGAAAAACCGCTACATGACAGAGGGTCTCCCCCTGAATGATACAGCTGCAATGAGCGGAAACTCCTGCAGTCAAGTCACCACTACGCGCATTACTGTCCAGTGGCTGATGTTGTTGACACGGTTGTGCTCAGGAAAA
>NW_027123157.1:6736-6955 GCF_001457755.1 Trypanosoma equiperdum
GGAGGATCGCCCCCCTGAATCATACGGCAGTAATGGGCGGAAACTCCTGCAGTCAAGCCACCACTACGCGCATTACTGTCCAGTGGTTGATGTTGTTGACACGGTTGTGCTCAGGAAAAAAAGGTGTAACTTCACATTAAGACAACAATTTCAAAGGTACCGTATGGAAATCTCTTGCTCTCTTCCCGAATATTAGGTGGCTTAGCCTGGGTTTAAAAT
>NW_027123157.1:7028-9362 GCF_001457755.1 Trypanosoma equiperdum
TACACAAGAATGAAGTGGCGCTGTTCCAATAGAAAATCTTACTTCCCTATCTGGCCTTTGTTTTGTAACGTAACGTTGGCTTGTAATATTTTATGCCCCAAGATGTAACGAACCGAGAAGAAATTTCGTTTGTTTTACAGACGCCTCCAAATAACCGCAACTGTATGTTTGTTATTTTCTGGATTGTTGAGTCGTCCCCTGCTCTTTTTGCAACATTGAAACCCATTACTTTTCTTCACTAGTGCGGAATATATTCTATGTTGATGTTTTGTTGTTACTTGGTGATATTTGCGTACCCTACTACTGTAAGATAGCGAAGTAGAAGAACTACATTTCTAAGGGTCGGAGGTTTCTGTTCCTACAGAAGTAAAAGAGTGTTGTGTTTCAAGGGATGCGTGCGCGGTGTGGCAATGTTGTTGAGCAGCGATACTGTCTTGAACCCATGAAACCAAAAGGTGGAGAATATTTGGCCCCTCAAGGGTAATTATCATAGCATTCCGTGTGTTATTTTTTATAATGGAACTGAAGTGAGCCAGGTGGGTTTTTTAAATCTTCATACATGAACAGTGGTGTCAATTACCTCCTAGTGCATGCATGATACCGTCTTTCATATATGGATATTGAACCTACCAAACACCCAATGAATACGACCTTACGCCGTGCGTCACTTGTCTTCAATATTTTGAATGTTGTGTTCACTTAACTTTTCTCACCCTCAATAGTGTTGGAGGTGTGGATAAGACTCAGAAAACGCGATACAGTTACGCTACAGAACAATGAAGTAGAGGGTAACGTGCTGATGGCAAAATTTTTACTTTCAATGCCTTTGCGGCCGGCGTCCTTTCCTCCTCGGTGAAACTCACGATTTTCCTTTCAACATCCCTGCGTTAGATGCATGGCACGCGAAAACATAACCATACCCACATGCAACCGTGTGCATTAGGAGTGTGCATAACCGGGATGTTGGGAAAGAGCCCCCGATGCGACGCCGTATCATTTATGACTATGCCGGTGGTCGAAAACAGGGAACTTCCTCGTTCTCATTGGGCCCACCCATTCATAAGGTCTGGCGGTCGGGGATGGCCTTAATGCGACAGGTACACGTACGGCGACGCTGGAGACGGCTGCATTGTCAACGGGTAAGCCAAGTTCCTCTATGCGTCCTAATCTTTAGAGTTTTTGGCAGTCGGTTGGTTGAGAGCTCCTGTTTTGAAGAAAAGTAGCCATACCATCTGTTCTCTGAAGTGCTAAGGGTATCGCGTTTTCTTCCCGAACTCGAAGACGCACTACTTTGGGGATATATAGACTGGCTGTCATTCAGTGCGGATGTTGAGCACAACCAAGGGTCCAAATTTTCACAGATGTTAATGAGGTGCCGGGGATCTTTCCCAGTCGAAAAGGCTCGAAATGATCGAGCATTCATGTGACTTCGAAGTCGACTTCCACCTTCCGTAAACACAACCACGTACCGGAGTGGGCGAACACATACATTTCATGACGCCCTCGTGTTGGAATAGTATGGTTTCCCATAGGAGAATGAACGTCCATACAGATCAGGAATAACAATGGTGCAATACAAAGTCAAAATCCTGTGGTGACCCCTCGGAGTATCAGTCACGTTTTCGCTTACAAAGAAGGTGCAAACTACGCTCGTGTGTATGCGGTCCCTGGGCCTATTCGCAGCAGTTATGTGTTGCAATCTCACTGCGGGGTCCAATGCGTATTTTAAAGGGCCAATTAGAAAAACTTATACGTGGACTTACACAACTAATCCTTTGTCAGTTGATCCAGGTAAACTTTATCAGCAACAGGGTCATGCGGCTGTTCTTTATGGAATGTAATGGTGGGAAATAGGGGTGAGACCGTGAGGATATTTCGAAACTGCAAATCGTTAGTGAAACAGAAGGGAAAGGGAAAACATTACAGAATAAACTGGTAAGAACTGATACTCTAAATAAAGGTTGAGAGGGATCTCGCAGAACTGAGTGCAGTTTTGAGCGGTGATTGACAAAAGGCTGTCTCATTAGTTGATTGAGGAAGAAACTTACGTACCTGGTCCAGTGTGTCGCTTCCTTCTCTTCACTCTAACGGCAACATTGCATTAACTGAATTCTGCAGCTGTTGAGGGGGATGGGCACGCAAAAGTACCTTATGTGTTTGGAGGCGCGGGCAAAACCAGGAAAAAGTAGTTCTCGTCACCCTGGTGAGTTTCACCCTCTTCCGTGCAGGTTTGTCTTTTAGCGTTTTCGGTACCGTTTTCAACATTGCTGTTGGCGCTGCTTCCACGCGGCAACTGCATCCCAATATTCAGATGTCCCTTTAATCCTGTATTTT
>NW_027123157.1:9372-11248 GCF_001457755.1 Trypanosoma equiperdum
CTCCTTCTTATTGAATATCCCTATTTTTTGCGGCGTATGAGAGCCCTCCCCCATTCGTCTTTTGCGTTTGCTTTTATACCCACCCACGGAAAGCAAATTTATTTTCTCCTCGGAATCAACATCCAAGGAGCTTTAAGTGTGGAGTGCACCCTGATTTTCGCCTTCGGAGCACCAGACCTCCACTGTATTCAGCCATTCAGGTATTGGATGACTTCTAGGATATTGCCGGTTTATTATGTCTGAAAAGCATCCTTTTTGGCACTTGACGTGAGGCGGTATTCCACAGCCCACTTTTTTGGTCTTTTCAAACAAATATCAGTCGTGCTTATTTGAGCATATCTTGTTTGTTTGCGTGCGACGAAATCTCAGCAATCGTGTATGCCGACTGAGCTTCCTTGCTTTTCGCTTTCTCCCCGCTTGAAATGGAAACGGAGAACCGTAGAAATAATACCATAGTCCATCTTTGCTTAGATGGGTCGAGAGTGGAAAGCTGTCGGTGTTTCTTGGGAGTTTTGCTCAGGTGATAGCACAACTCTTGGCTTTATGAATCTTGTCGTCGCTGCCGCCGCCATTTGCCACACATAGATTGGTACCCCTTCGGTTGCCACAATGCGGCGCCAAACAGATTTGGCGTATTGGCATCGCTCACCATTTTTCCACGACTCGTGAAAGCGCATGGCTCTCGAGTGCTCGGTCCAAGTGATTTGTACTCCACCTCCGCCGGCACTTCCGTAAAGTGTCCCGTTTATCGCTCGGTCACAAATTACAGAACCTGCTATAACTTACCTCTAAATTCTCCTCGTCCGAATTGAGTCACTGTGAGTTCCATTTCGTAACTGAATAAACTGTGCGCGAGTCCAGGGATCACGTTCAGTTCTTTGCCCGGTCGTCCCATCATTATGAGCCCGGACCCGACACAGACGTATGAGGAACAGTGCATGTCGACTCTACACTCCCCGATAAAGTGTTGTTTACTCCGTTTTGTTTTTGAGGGGGCTGTGAGAAGAACTGCCAAGCCCATACCCATTGCCAAGTAATGTACAAAACTCATCGATCCCCATTTTCATACCACGGTTAAGAGAAGCGTCGCAAAGAGTGAGTTTTTGAAACGCCCACCGAACCCAACCGTCACCGCCTCCGCGCGGGAGGCAGGTTAAGGGCACTTCCACCACCTTCTTTACCGCCAGTAAATTAACTTCCATACAATTGAGGACTCGCACACTACAGAAATCCCCCTCCCAAGCAATTTTAACGGCCGGCGTTGTAGGCACAACAAAGGTTAAAATATTACTCCTCCTGCTCGTTTTCTCTTCATTCAACACAAAAAAGGCAATGTATGGACTGTTCTGCCCGTTTTTTTTTTTTTGAGAGAGAGGGATAGTGAGGCTTCTGCAGCGGTAAAATTGCGAGTCAAGTGTTACCACGCTGTGGGAGGACACGACGTATAATGAAGGAAACTTTTTTTTTGCTTGCGGGCGGTTTAAAGGGATATGCGTTTAAACCATTATATCTTGAGTGGGTGGCGCCCGAAAAAGATCGCGAAGCAGGCATGAAGCTTGCGAAACTTCTTGGGGCTCAAAGGACCAACGACACGGTGAACTTGACAAAATTTGAGGGATGTAGAAGCTACATGTTGAGGAGAGCACAATGCATTAGCACGGTTCCCTAGGGCACTGGCTTTATGGAAACGGTGGTAAGATACCCGCTGGGGAGGCGAGCCAAACGTGCATTCATTTGGTGTATGGACTGCTAATAAACAAATGTAACAGGCGGAAGTCGGAGTTGTCGCACGCGGTGAGGCACCCCGTTGAGACGGAAGTATGGACCGAAACAACCCTCACATATAAAATGAAGCGTTCGCGTCACCCCCCCCCCC
>NW_027123157.1:11269-14963 GCF_001457755.1 Trypanosoma equiperdum
TGCGTTCGCGCTTGCACTTCATGTCAATTTCGCCACTGAAAGGAGCACTCCATCCTGCGTGTGTGTGTGTGTGTGCTTGCCTGTGCATCTTTTTTCGAACGCCGTTGTTTTTATGTACGAAACGGAGGGCGGGGAGGGAGGGGAATCCCAGGTGGAAGTTATATTTCATGGCAGGGGAATATTGCTGACAGAATACTGTTACCAGTGCCCCGGCTGGTGGGGTTCGCCAACACGAAAGGACAATAGTGAAAAAAAATAAGGACTGGGGGAATAAAAATTTACAGAAGTTACACAGTTAAAAACACCATGAGCAATCGACGATTTCCAGACCCTCTAGCACCACGATTCGGAGGTATTATTACACATTCCAGAATTTGTAGAGGTTCAAATTCAAGTTCCACGGTTCCAGTAATCCATCAGCCCTCACAAAACGTGTAAAGAAGCGCCAAGTTACTTCATGAGTCTCATCCGACCCATCTCATTCACGCTTTTCAAATACATACACTACAAAAAATCTACTCCCTCCGGTCTCCACAGGACGCACAAATTTGTCAGCGTGAACCCTGGTCCATGACGTAGAAAGTGTCTTGCGCCACCCGAAATACGTGGCTGAAGGATTTCGCGGGACGGATACAAACCCCGCTGGGTAAAAGTGTGTGGGAGTTATCGTGCCTTCCGGGACCTATCTCCACAGCACATGTTTTCACCTCAGGGCAAAACGCATGTGGCCGCCTCATGCGAAATGGCATATCGGGAACACACCGCACACAGCACATCGGATACTAGCACCTACTCGACTACAAACAAGTAGAAAACGCACATGCATAGTACATTACGCCCCAGCAACGGGGGTCCTCCCCATTGATGGACGTGATGCGTGCCGAAGAACGTGGACTGTAATTTTACCCGAGGTGTAAGCGCGATGAATCACACCTCGGGTAAAATTACAGTCCACGAGCCTCGTCCACACGACCGGATGGGCAACTGCGTTGGAAACTACTTATGAAACAGAGTTAATAGTTTCTTTTGTTTAGAGGCGGGGGTCACACGCTATTTTCTCAGTGGTCGAATAAGCCATCTAGGGTCTGAAATGTCCGAGAGAGGGCACACACCACTAAGTTTCATATACCGGCGTGCGCCCCACACAGTGTGGACTTCTACAGAGCTATTCTCCAATAGACGTCTGTAGGCATTTTTCTGTTGGAAGGAAGAATCTCGAAGGGCTCTAAACCAACTTGTTTGGTTGAGATATTTGGGCATCAGGTTCCTCCACGCACTAATTGAGGTTGGGAAGTGCAAAACCACGCCACTTTCGACCGAAACACTGTGGGGATAATGAAAAAAACGCGTCTCGTAATCGAGGGATATAATTCCCCTTCGCAGCAGTAATTTTGGCTTCACATGCTTCGGCCTACTGACGCTCCATGTCAACACTATAGTCCACATAGTTTGATCACATAGCCAAATAAGGCTCTGGCGTCTCAAATTAAAGAAAACTTTCAAAGCCTCTTTTAGCGCCCACACTCTGGCTATCACGCCTCCGCCATTAAGATACGACCTTCCCGATTCATTTACCCTTAAAATATTTTCAACTCCCACACCCCTTGTTGCATCCATTGCGTCATCAAACAACTTCTTACAGTTTTGAAACTCCGACCTCCCCTCCGGCTTCACCATGATATTCAGCTGAGGAGTAGCGCAACCCTTCTCAGCGGTAAACAACATTGGAGGTGTCATTTCTCCTCTTAAAATAGCCGTCTCGTTGAACGCTTCAGGGATTTTTGGTGTAGTGTCGAGGAAATGCTTCACTGCCTCCTCCCTAACACCTGCATCGGTGAAATAGGTATCTCCCCCATCGAACAACATAATCACATCACTTTCGCGCATCTTCTCACGCACCATGTAACTATAAATCCAGTCCCACCTCTTCACATGCCCATACCAGCCTCCCATGCCCAGTGTCGCAACCGATGCATTAGTGAGTATAGAACTTACAATCATCCTGCACCACCCCGGAGAGTACCTCGTGTGCACCACAGCATAATACACCCTCGGCGTATAATTTCTACCACTGTCTTTCTTTCTTAACAACGTCCCTGTTTCCTTGTTCCTCACGCTCATTTCTCCCAAAAACCAGAGCACAGTTAGCAGCATCACCCCCACCATCGCGGCATATAGTCTTCCCCTTGTGCCCCCATAAATTGCCCTAGCCCCTTTCAACATATAAAAACTTCGCAAAAAAAAAATGGATTTACTTGGAGAAGGGTGATGCTTTTCCCCTCAACTCGGACACAGTGCGGATGCGTTTTTTTTTTTTTTTAACTCTGGCGAACGGTTCGTAAAAATTCCGTGCGATGTTACTTTTTCAACTGCCCACTGAGCCAACTGGGGTCGGAGATGTTAGATATGGGGCATACGGTACTTAACTTAGCGTCTTTGCGGGAACCCCAGAAAGTGTACATCTCCACAGTGGAATTTTTCAGCAAACGAATGGAGGCCTCCCGCTTGGGGGAAGAATTGCTCAGTGCTCTATACCAATTTATCTCACTCAGATACTGTGGCAATGTACGCTTCCACACGTGAACTGGTCCCGCAAAATGCAGTATCATTCCACTCATAACCATCGTCTTGGATGGATAAAGGAAGTAACGCGTCTCATAGTCAAGAGATATTAGCCCCCTTCTCACCAACAGCGCTGGCTTTATATTCTCCGGCCTGGTGATACTCCATATTAGCAAGAGTGCCCACATTGACTGGTCGCAACCCCAAACAAACTTTTTTTTTCTGAGGTTAAAGAATGCCTTCAGAGCCTCTTCTAGTGCCCACACCCTGGCAATTATTCCTCCCCCGTTGAGATACGATCTTCCCGATTCATTCGCCCTTAAAATAGAACGCAACCCTGTGCGATTGGAAACTACGAACGCCTCGTTGTACAGTTTACTGCACTGATGAGCGCGCTCGCTCTTAGGTGTCTTTACCATGAAATGACTTTGAGGGGTGAAACAGAAATTTTCGGCGGCCATCAACATTGGAGGTGTCATTTCCCCTCTTAAAATAGCCGTCTCGTTAAACGCTTCAGGGATTTTTGGTGTAGTGTCGAGGAAATGCTTCACTGCCTCCTCCCTTACATCCTCCCCTGTGAAGACCGTATCGCCCCCATCAAATATCACAATCACGTCACCCTCACTCATCTTCTTCTGCCGTAGGTACCGGTACAACCACAACCACCTGCTCACATGCCCATACCAGCCTCCCATGCCCACTGTGGCAACGCTCACATTAGTGAGTATCGAACTTACAATCATCCTGCACCACCCCGGCGCGTACCTCGTTTCTGCAACAAGAAAAAACACCCTTGGTATGTGATTACCGTAACTTCCATCCTTCTTCCCCTCCACGCTAGTTTCCCCACTCCCTACATTTCTTAACCCCAACCACCAAAAAAATAACATCAGCACCAACCCCATAACATACAACCTGCCCCTTGAATCCCCATAGAATTCCCTAACACCTTTCAGCATACAAACAGATGTCTCTAAGAAATAAAAGGGTACGCACCCAGTGAGTGGACAACTACACGTTAAATCAAGGGAAACGAATAGTTAATGTTAAACATTAGTTTCCCAACAGTTAAGGCATGTAAATCCGGCACACCACAACACCAAAAACACATAAATATGTGCAACACCGATTA
>NW_027124058.1:0-1619 GCF_001457755.1 Trypanosoma equiperdum
TATATATACTCCAATGTTTCACAGCACTCCGCTGGCTATGGCGCACGAAGCTTCTGCCAGTGGCCGGTAACGGGTGAGGCACTTCCCTGACCTATGCCCTTCGTCTCTCAAGCGGCATAGCTACTCACAATAGTTAGTGTTTATAAACACAAAAATGATATAGCTCCGAACGATAACACTTTTTCAACCCATAATATCACCGCATCAGCTACCACGTGTCTCGGCGGCTGCCTCCCCTTATCTGGGCAGCGAAACACAGTAACATCCCAGAAACAAATAATTTACGCTCTTGCTTTAACTGTTTGATATGAGTCCGTAGAAGAGAATCGAAACATCAAAACAGAATCATGTGTCGTCTGAACATCCATGCCCTAGCAGCTTGTAAGAAAATGAAATATGAAAACTCATACGAACTGGTGACGCTCACGAGGTGCACACGGAAAGTTACTAAACGAATGAACCATACTCGACTTAGACTGTGAAAAAATTGAGGTTTCGTATAAGGAAGGAAAAGTGTACCACCACACATTGGAAGATCCTCTTCTGAACCCTTCAGCAGCTTTTAGCCGTCCATCACTAACGTCACGTATAGGTATGGTATATTCTTTGAGTATGGGAGGGCCCTTTTGGGGGAAAGTTGAGCATGACAAGCTCGGTGCGGTAGCGGAAAATGTTAAATGCACGGTGGTGCATCATCAAATGTTTTAGCTTTCTTCACAATGAAAAGATGGAAATAGTAAGGACTAGATAAATGGTTTGGAACATAATGTTGTTTTGGGAAGAGTGTAACGCGACTAACCACGCTCAGTCGTATCTCAAGTATCATGTTGGAGGGAAACTCGATGGTCTGATGGCTAGCAGAAGTACGCCCAATATAACATGGCTTTTCTTTGAATGAAATTAATACTGATTGTTCGGGATAAGGCGAGGGAAACCATCAACCACGTACATCAGAGGGGTCTCCACATATTGTGCTACGGTGATCTATAAAATACGTGATGGAAGCCAATGTGACGAAAAGGAAATTGACTCCTCGGTCGGACGGCATGAGCACCGCTTCACCTATACCTCGATGTGGCGCTTACGGGGACAAAGAGAATACCGAAGGTACTTAGATTGAGGACTCAATGTATGCGCGGAATCCCTACACAGACACACTGTCTGGAAAGGAAATAAAAACCAACTTCAGGATGCTTCGAATAGTGGCAGTGCCCCCGCTGATATGGTTCCCAAGCCTCGGCAACGCAAAAGTGTTTTACAGCACGCTAGCACGAGCCTATGCCATGTCGATAATCGAAGTGTGTTTTCTGCGACGTGTGGGTGAGTGCTCGCAAGGCGTTTGCTGTTGAATAGCGAAGATTAAGCTATATCATTTTTAGGTGTATCATAGAGAATACACTGGGAGAACGCCCTCCCTGACGGCAAGGGCCTACAGCTCAAGAGCGTTCCATACGTAGTGCCAAGCCCATGTTGGTCTGAGAAGTGAAATGGAAAAGCTGCGGTGTAGCGCAATGCAGAGGAAGAGTGCTTCCGAATTTTCATGACCAATATCACGAGGAGATACATCACACGAGATCACCAATCCCCTTCTGTCAAGTGGTGTAAGCCCCCAGTTACTT
>NW_027124060.1:0-1098 GCF_001457755.1 Trypanosoma equiperdum
TTTTTTTTTTTGGCTCCCCCTCCCTCTCCCCAGAAGAAAAAAGAAGAAGAAGATGTTGACTCATCACATCGATTAATTCGGCGTTTTACCCTCCTTTACTACCTTTTTCACTTTGGATATCGCCCCAACTGAAATCAATTCTCTCAACGGAGAGAAAAACAAAAACAAAAAAACAAAAAAATTCCCTACCGCACGCACGCCTTTCCTCCGCTTTACCGCGGTCGCAAAGTTACACAAAACACAACAAATGGAACAAAACAAAAAAAAAGTAACCGCCTCCTCATATATCCCTTAAGAAGAAGTACGAAGGCATGAAGTGAATAGTTGGGAAGGAGGGGAGGGGAAATAGAGTGAGAAAAAGTAAAATGAAAAAAAAAATTAAGAAAGCTAAGACCAATGGAAAAGCAGTAACAAAAAGAAAGAAAAAAGAAGAGAGAAAGAAAAAAAAGAGAAAAAAAAGAGAGAGAGAAGGCTCCCAACCCCTTCTAAATGCCGGCCGGTGCAAATGCACATGAAAAAGAAAAAGAAAGTCATAATGAACAGTTGCAGTTGAATGAGCAGCGCCAAGAAAATGAATGAAGTAAATGCATCACACGCGCACAAATATATAAATTAATTAATATATGTTCAAATAGCAGCATGCCTCACAATTGCCTTCGGAGCCGCCTTCAGGAAAAGGGGGAGAATGGAAGAAAAAGAAATTAAAAACAAAGGCGGGGAAAACAATCAAATAAAATAGAAGAAAAAAAAGAAGTGATATTGTAACAACATGGAGAGAGAAGATAAGAGAAGATTTAAAAAAAGAAAAAGAAAAGAGGGATAAAAAAGAAGAGGAAAAAACTGAAGACGGAGAGACGAAAGAGAATTTTTTTAAAAAAACAAACAAACAAACAAACAAAACTGAAATCAATAGAGAAAAAGACCCGCAACGCGTATAAAAAAGAAAAAGAAAAAGAAACTTTGATGGATGCAAATGCTATCAGCGCGGGGTGCGAATGTAGCGATGACTACTCATTGTCGTGGCGGACAGCATCGCAACCTCTGCTGCTTCAGTTTGTTTGACTAATAGAAGAAAAGATGAAAAGATAGATTTTTTTT
>NW_027124060.1:1111-1732 GCF_001457755.1 Trypanosoma equiperdum
GAAAAAGAAGTCATTAATATAGAGGCAATCACATCTCCACCTTCCGATCCTTAGGTTTCTGTTCACACACACACACACATGCGCCCCAAAATTGAAATAACAGTTTGGACGAAGGGGATGTGAAACATAATGAAAAAAAAAAAAAGAAACGTACAAAAAACGTATAATTTTCTGCGGGATCACAATATTACGTTCTTTCAGTCTTTTGTCTTTTTTCTTCTAGCTCAGCTATTATTTTTTTCTTCCTTAAAAACTCTCTTTCTTCCTTTTTTTTTAATTCCTGATGCTTAATGCTTCTTTATTTATGTATCTGTCACGTATCTGTCTCTTGATATTTATAAATTCTTTAGCATTTGAAAGCATTTGTTAGGAGCCCATCGTCCACATTGGCAACATCCCGCGCCATCCTTCACGCAGCAAACTGACAGATATATAAATAAATACAAGTAAATAAATAAACGCATATGTAAATATAAATATTGATATGTATCCGCCAGCACTATTTAGTAACCGTGTCTGTGTTCATGCTACCAACAATAAACGCCCGTACACACGCCTCAACATCATTCCGCCAAGGCGATGAAAAGAAAAACAATAATAAAAGTAGAATTGGAAGGAAAA
>NW_027124060.1:1750-4608 GCF_001457755.1 Trypanosoma equiperdum
AGAACAGACAGAAAGGTAAAAGGTAAAAGAAGAGCAGCACAACGTTCTATCCGAGTAACGCCAACTTGTACATTTATGTACCTCCCATTGGTATCACTCAACAGCGACCATCGCGCATGGAAAAGGGGAGAAAGTAGTGAAGGAATGAGAGAGATTTCTTTTTTTTAAAAAAAAAGGAAGGGGAAAAGAACGAACTGCTAGTAAAATACCCCGCAGTGTAGCAGCAACGAAATCAGATCTGAAACAAACTAAAAGAGGCATACGTGAAAAAGAAAAAGTAACTCGTTGCATAAACGAATCGTTCGTCCTGCTCCCCTCACCGCAATTTTTCTCGCAAAAAAAAAAAAGTTGAATCCCACGCGTATTTTTTTTTAATTGTATAACTCTATAAAGGTAGATACAGTTATAAATGGGTAGTTGCTTTCTTTTTCTCTTTTTTGCTTTCTCTTCCTCATCCTTCCCCACACACCACGTCCCTCTCCCCACATCTCCTGTTTTAAACTTGAATGAGCGACTACGGTGTTATCACATGAAACAAGCAGCTCCTCATTATTAACGATAGCGCTGACAGAAAATATTTAAAACGAACATGAGGCCGCTACTCCCTCAAGTTACAAAAAAAAAAATCAAAAACTCACCTTTAAATAGCGAGTTATAAAGACCCAGCCACCAAAGCATACGTGTGCACGCAAACCTGTGTGCAACAGACCCCCTCACTGACAGGATTTACCTGTTGAATGGTTCAAACCCACAGCCACCGATTTGCCATAGAATCTCAAAGTTTTCTCCATCTCTCCATTTTGCAAGCTAGCGGCGCTGGTTGGGCTGCTTCGCCTGCTGCTGTTGTGCGAAAAGCACTTGTGTGCCGGGAGGAAAACCTGTGGCACCCACAGTGTATGGTGCCGTACCATCCGCGGGGCGGTAAAACATCATCGGTTGCTGAGCCTGACTAGGCACAAAACCTGCAACATAATGGCCGGGCATGGCCGGCTGCGCGTAATACGGTGCTCCTTGAGCGCCACTCACAATTATTGGAACGGGTTGAGGGACGCCAGTTTGACGGTGCTGCGGCTGCGGTGGAGCTTGCACCAGTTTTTGCATTTGTTGTGGTGCAACCTTCTGAACGGGAACCCCCCACGGCATTTGGACAGGCTGTTGCTGCGGCCGTTGTTGCTGTGGGACATGTGCAGGTAGTTGGGTTGTCGACATTTGTGGCGGCGTCATATGGCCGGAAACCGAAAGTAACGGTGGGGCCCCTGTGACGGGTACAGCACTTCCTGGCATTTGAGACATGACCGCTGCCTGCGGCTGAGTCTGTGGGCGACCCAAACTTTGCTTCACCTGCATGAGTAACTGCTGCTCCAGGGCTGTTGCCTCAATAGGTTTACTTTCCACCTCCGGTTGCCTGCTCACCTTCTGCTCGCTAATGAGTCTCTGCTCCAAATCGTGAGCGTTCCACGTGCGGGGTTGGTTTGACGCCGATGTCTCGGTGGGTTGTGTAGCTGGCGCACGGGCACTCGTAGCAGCACCCGCTTCCACCGAAGGCGCTGCGGGTACCGAGTGCAAAACTGCTGGTTGCATCGATGGCTGTGTTGGCACCGCGCCCGCATGCTGGGTCGGTGCTGTCGACGGAACACCTAAGGACAGACTACCGGTCAAAAGTGAATTCATACCTACATTGGCGGAAGGATTCTTACGTTCAAGCGCCGCATCAACGCCGGTGGGCTTCGAAGCTTCCACATTGTTCCACACAACGTTACCGCTCGCTGGGACCATGGACGGCAAGGCCCACGGGTCTTTGACCTGATTCAAAGAGGCACTTGTCAGGGGTTCTGATATTGCCTGCACCAGAGGAGCAGAGGTAGGGTTTGTATCCTGGAAACCAGAGTTTGCCCCAGAGAAGAAGCGTGACTTGGCTACTTTCTTCCCCCCCCTCACCACTTGGTGCTATGCTAACCATCAACCGTTCTATCTCATCGTCAACCTCTGCCTTTACTTCAGTTCTGGAGGGGGAAGAGGGACCCCATTTGTTGGTGTCGTTTTTGCCCTCATCCTTTGAAGAGGCTGCAGCGTCACTCCTTTGCTTCTCCCTCTCCATGGTTTCCTGCAGTGCCTGCTTCTTAATGGCATTCCGCTCCAACTCATACTTGTACCCCTCTTCGAATGCTTCCTGATCCCTGCTTCCCCTCCAAGAACGGGATGGGGGAGCAAAGCGTTCGCTGTTTGTTGCCCGCTTCGATGCTGGCCCAAGCGCTCCATTTTTCGAGTCGGATGACTTTTGACCGGTGGCGTCGTGGCGGGTTCCATCCGGCGAAGAGGACTGCACGGGGCACTCCGTTTCGATTATGCTGAATTTCTGTAGTACCTCCTCGCTCAAGGTGAATTCTTCTGGTCTCGGTGCAAGTGAGAGAAGTTCAGGGCGAGTGTATCGAATTGTAGTTCTCATTGTCAACCCTACCTTGATTCGATCACTAGTTAGTTCTCTGTTAATTTCTTTTTTCTTTTTTTTTCCTTTTTTGGAGGGGCAATTCTTTTTCCTTTTTGTTTGCCTAAACCCGTTCCCCTATATCGCTATTCAGATACAATGTTATACCACTTCTCTGGGTTTATCACACTGCTATTATTAGTAACAGAAATAGGTTCTTCTTATTCCTTTCACCCGAAAAAGATAAATAATCAACCCAGAGGACGTCCCTGATCCTGTCGTGTGGGTCGCCGCTGATCCTACTTTTTTTTTCTTCTTTCACAAAAATTCCCCTTCACCTGATTTTTTTTAATATTTCACCTTTTTGTCGGTGATTGATTGTTTTTTTTTAATTTTTGTTGTCTTGTTGTTGTTGTTGTTGTTTTTTTTTTTT
>NW_027124060.1:4638-9016 GCF_001457755.1 Trypanosoma equiperdum
TTTCAATTTAACTTTTTTTTTCCTTTTCTTTTTGTTTCTATCTTTTTAACAGTAAAAATAATGATTTAACAGGAGAGCGAAAATTATCTTTCCTTCTTTTCGTGGAAAGTTCGGGTCAAAGTAAGTTTCGTTCAGTTAGGCGATCAGACAATCGCTTGGCGGTATACTTTAAAAAAAAAACGTTTGCGTTGAGGAACTGAGTCCAGTAAGAACACACATAAATACAAAGAACAAGTTAATGAAGAAAGAAAATGGAAGATGAAAGTGCAAATATGAATGTAAAGATGGTGTGCGAACAGCAACAAAATGGTGGAAACGAAAAAAGAAAAGAAAAAGAAATGTGGGGTGATAGTGTATATACAAATGGAAACATATCAGGAAGGGGGGAAAAAATTGCGACAATAGTAGTAAGAGTATTGGCGCCCAGATGACACACCCGACCACATACTTATTGATTACTCCGCTGGTACCGCAAACGCACAGACGCGCACCAGTGTATGTTTTATTACGCGCAAGGTTTCCTTTTGACATCCTCTTTTTTTACGACCGCACCACCACACACGGGTCGCATGGTAACAGTTAATACCCAATAATCGGCACTGCACTCGCGGTAACTCTTGAAAAGAGACGGGCCGCGGCACGGCCGCAAGGTGCGTATTTAACGCGGTAGTAAAAAGGGGGAGAAAAGGGAGAAAAGCAACAGAACGATGTGCCTCACGTGCAACTCGCTGCCTAAGCGGGAGAGAGAAGCGTTCCCGGAAACACGATACTGGAGCAGCCTCCTCCAGGTTGGAAAGGAGAAAAGATTCAGTAAATAAACAAGAAGCGCAATAGAGAAATGAAAGATAGATAGATAGAAAGGGTATGTTAAATTTCATTTCTATATACTTTGCCGCATATCCAGTGATTCACTCCATTCTCTTCTTTCACTTCATCGCCATTACCGTCCCTGCACAACCGCAACCACAACTACAACCACACCACATTACAACACAATGGGATGATCCGCCGTCCCCAACCGCAAACCTCTGCCAACATCACCATCCTGCGACGCCCTACTTCCATAGTCTCCAACGTTACCCCCCACCCTCCCTCGTCTGTAAACAACAAACGCCTCCCCGTCATCGGACGAGTCGGCGCCAAGTTCCGCCAAACCAAAAAAGGAATCGCTGGACCCGCCGCATGCAACTACAGGCTTGAGTGGTTTATTTACATCATTGCTGCTCTCGTCGTCATCGTCAAGAACGACATCTACAACACCACTAACACTCTTCTTAGGTACCCACCGAAATGGAACATAGTCTTCATCCGTTTCCGCTGTGCTTGCCGTGTGAACTGCAGCTTTTGCCTCCCTGTCGTTCCTGACAAGTTGAAGGTACGCGGGGCATTTCTCACCTGCTTGTTGCAAGCACCGCAGCAACACGGTGTCAACGCGGATGTCACGGGGTGCAAGCGGTGAGTCACAAAGTGGGCAGTTCCAGTAACATCCACTGTGACAACCCTGAAGAAAGGAGCGACAGTCAAAGCATTGAAGGTGAGCACAATGGGCACCACGGATTGGAATGCTAATGCGTGCTTGAGAAATGGGACACTTCGTTGTGATGACGGGGTTGTCCACTACCATCTCATCTTTTGACATTTCCTCGTCCTCTAACACGCTACGGTACATGGCGTACAAACTAGCATCGCGCATATTCTGCGGGTTGCATAACGGCGTAACGATACTATTCATCACCTCATCTTGTGGTACCAACTGAACTACCAACAATGCCACCTGACTAACGTACTCCTTTGAGGTCACAACAAATCCAAGCTCCTGAGTGTGGCAATTTCTATTCAAAAATTGTGTTATATCCAAAGGAAGAAGGGTTTTGGTTACTTCCTTCCGCCGCTCGGGCCACCGCCGCCTCCACATTGTCATGACCGCTTGGCCGTTCACTGTTACCGCAATTTCCTTTATTACCGGCCACGACATGGGAATAAATGGCGGCCGGAAGGGTACCACGTGCAGACGAAGCCGTCTTGACGCCACTCCCTCCAAATACTGCTGAGGAACTTCAAAAGAGTGATTGGCGCTACCAAAACACAGCTGCGTTTTCATTACTACGTGTAGCACACGGTGGAAAGGGGAACTGACTTCGTTTATGGCTTCAACGGGAAGGTTGTCGTCAAGCGGCAGAGACAAGATTTCAACAGCTGCATTCCCCACCCCACGTGGTAGTTGGTATTTCAAGCGATGTCTTACTGGAGCTGCGTTATTATTAGATGTGGAAGGGGGGAAACTGGTTGACGCCTTCGCACCCGATGGCTCATTGTGCTTAAGCGGTGTAACTGTCGGTGGTGGTGGTGGTGGTGTAGTTGCGGAGTGAGCATCTTTCACTTGTGTAGCACCACCTCCAGCATCTTTCCGCGAAGCAAAGAAACAGTTTAATGCTGAAGCTCCCTGAGCCGCCAAATCCTTCATTCGGCTTTTGTTGTCTACCGTCGCCGCAAGCCTCAATTCCCCATGCTCCTCCAAAATATCCCTCAGTGCGGCCATTAGTTTATTTAGCTCATTTCTCCGATAGTACTTGTATATGTCACCCGACTTGAATTCACGCTGAAACACGCGCATACTAAGCGGTTTGCCAACCACTGCCCTCTTAAGACGTAACCACACCTCACCACTAAAACCTCCGCCACATTGCGAGCTGTCGTCGCCGCAGTCACCGTCACTGAAGCCTTCAGCAACAGCGCTGGCCTCACTACCGTTATAACTACTGAGAGTACTGCCTTCATCGGCACATTCACTATGCCTGCTTGAAGTTGTTGCACTGGTTCCCGCAGTGCTTTCACCGCCAGTGAGGAAACCCACCACGCATTCATTACTGGGCGTGGGTGACAAATACACACGGCTTCGCTTCCGCAGAGAGTTGTCTCCATTGTCAGTTTCGGAGTCGGCACGTTTTCTGGTTGCAGGTCGGATCACCATGACGATGCTCCAAAAACACACAGAAACGCCTCAGACTCGAAAAGAAAAACAAAAAGAAAATATAGTACCCCCAGGTGTTGGTAGCAGAGCTATTAACACTAATGCACTGCGGCACCGCCTCCTTTCCCTCCACCTGCTACGAAATGTCTTCTTCCACTCTTATTTTTGTTTTTTTTGTTCTCCACCTACCCTTTTTTTTTCGCTTTTAAGCCCTATATGATATTAAAGCTAGAGGAGCACAAACTGGCTCTTAGCAACGCTAATATACCCTTCCCCCAGAAGAAATCATGAAAGCAACAGATAATAATATACGTGTATATATGTGTGTAAATATATGTATATACATATAAACAAATATATACGCATCCATGTGCGTACGTGTGCAATTGCATACAGAAAGAAAAAAGATGCACACAGAGGAAGTAAGGACAAATGTCGGAAGAAAAGAAAACGAATGTTTGTCCCCTGCACACATCGCGAAACCACCAAAGGCGCTTTTTAAACTTTCATGCGCTGCGCAGCCGCATCTCCCACAGCTCTACCCGCCAACGAAAGCGGGACAACACAGGCAGAAAATAGAGGGGATGGTAGAGTGATTTGTGACATGTCGAGCACCTTGCGTCAAGCTCCCCAAAAACATGTCACATTCCAAGCGGTAATAAACGATCAGCAAAAGAATTATCATTAGAAGAAAAAAAGGAGTAATAGTATATAAACAAAACGAAAAATAAAAGGAAACAGAAGATAAAGAGAATGGAGACGTGTACAAGTTATTTCCAAAGGCTACGGCCCACACTTGGGATCAGCGAGCAGATCCTCTGGAGTTATCTTTTTCTTTCCTTTAAACCTTTTTGTTGTCTTGTTTTGTTTTGGTTTTGGTTTAAACGGTATATATACATACACACACAAACACATACATAAATATAAACGATTTTTCTTTCTTTTCTCCCCCTTTTTTTATTAGTTCCTTCCTTTCTTCTCCATAATAAAGGGAAAGAGAGAGGTGGGCCGGCATGCGTACGTGAGGGTATCATTTGGTGCAACTCCTACACATTTTGTGTCGAGTCATTCACTACGATGTTAAATAGCTCAACCCTGCAGCGGGGTGGCGGAGAGGGGGGAAAAAAGAGTAAATGGAAGAGGTGCTGGAAAAATATCGACGAAACCAAAACAAAAAAAAGAAAAGAAAAGGAAAAAAAATAGTGGTACGACGCAGTGAAGTCAGCTAAAACCCCGAGTAACCTCACGCTCTAAACATTTTTGTCTCGTTTGGTGACGAGTCATTTCATACACTTCCTTGACGCACCGTGCACAAGAAGAGACATAGGGCATAAACTTCACGAATAGTCCATTCATAAACAACTTTTGCTTCCTTCTTTTTCTTCCTCTTCTTGTAAAAAAAAAAAA
>NW_027124060.1:9033-11489 GCF_001457755.1 Trypanosoma equiperdum
TTCCCATTAACCCGCATTTACTCCCGGTGTCGTTATCTTTCCGTCACCCTTCCATTCCCTTCACCGTAACCTCACCACACATACACATTTTTCCCTCTTCCTTCTCCTCACGTCTTCCTTTTTTTTCTTTTCTTTTTCTCTTCGTTTTTCCCCTTTCCCTTTCCCCTACCGCCCTCTTCCCCCTTTTTGCACTTCACATATCCGGGATAACATGGGGAACGACGAAAACATTAATAATTACAGCTGCCCTCAGTCACATATTCGGCTTATCTTCGCCTCTGTGCCTGTCCTTTGTCATCTTTTTATTTATTTTTCTTTTCTTTTTTTTTTAATGTGTGTATATGTGGAATAGGACTTACATCATGCCGCGAGTATAACAAAGCTTACCACGTACACGCGAGAAAAAAGAAAACAACAGTAACAATAACAATAACAATAACAAGCAAACAAGCACGTCACAGTGCGTGCCTTCCTCTCTCTCTTTTCAGGCTAACAAACAATCAGACAGACACATACATATGTTTATTTATATATTTATATATTTAATTTGTACACACACAGACACACATACTTGGAAACATCCAGTTGTAATACCATCTCTCAGCCGCTGCAAACATCTCAACTCCCTGCACCTGTTACTTCCTTTCATTATTATCACTTTTTTTTTTTGAACCTCTCCTTTTGTCCATTTTCTCTTTTATCCTAATTTATGTATCCCTGTCGTCTTCTTCAGTTTTTTCTCTCTTAAATGTTCAAATGGTGTTCAAACGCTTTTCCCCTTCTTCCCTTTTCCTTCTTTTATTTTACGATTCTAATCATCATATTCTTCTAAAACAAAAATAGGGGGATTTCAGACAGGAGGGATAAAACAACAACAAAAAAACATTTTTTCTCCTTTTCCCCACTTCGTTGCGCGTTCACGCGGTCGGACAACTCAGCAGTGCGCAATTAAACAATAACAAAAAAAAAATCACTCCCCTTCAACCTTTTCAGCATCTATCAAATAACCCACACAAGGGAAAAAACAAAACAAAACGGTAGAGTCAGTGAAAAAGACACGGATAGTAAACGAAAGCAAAGAGAGGTGCAGAAAATAGGCGAAAAGAAAAAAAACATGGAAGATGTGGTGGAATGGAGCAACATTACCTTTCTTCTTTTTTTTTTTCCCTCCCCCCCACTCCCACTCACACTTCACCTCCTGCAATCACAATAGTAAGAGGTGGGTGGAGAAGCAGCCGCATTTCGCACGGAGGCGCGCCTCCAACCATACATAAAAAATACCCATACACACACACACAAAAAAAAAAAAGAAGCGACATTGAAACGGCACTCGCATTTTTACTCATGGGGTGTCATTTCTCTTTTTCCATTTATTATTTTCTTATCGCTTCTGCTTTATTATTCATTCCCTCCACTTGATACCACACCCGAGTCACTTTCTCAACAATACCGGCGGCAGCATTTCTTCTCTCCACACCTCCACATGTCTTCACTCCTTTCATTCTTTCCTTTCTCCTCCCAAAAACAAAGCAAACAAACAAACATAGAGACCCGTGTGCACACTTAAAGGAACAACAACAACAACAATTACAACAATATCAACAAAAGGGTAAACATAAAGAGAAAAGAAAAAAAAAAAGATCGACGATGTAACGATGGGAAGGGAAAAGGTTTGAGGTTACAACATGGAGAAGGAAAATTCCACCATTAGAAAACACAACCTCCTTCCTTCTCCACTCCCTTCTTCCTTTCCCATACGTCATTATTCAGCCCCATCCCACCCCCCTCTCTCCCTCTTCCTCTTTTCTCTCTTTTTATCCCTTTCTCCCGGGAAGCATAAATAAATAAAACAAACCGGGGGAAAAAAAAATGACATGACAAATTTAAGGGTGTGGAAATACATTTTTTTTCTTAAGAAAAAAAAAGCAAAAATGAAGAACCGAATAGAAAACAAGTGTTAAAAGAGAAGAAAGGAAGGCTGTCGCCACAGCACCATCGTGGCAACAGAAAAACAAATCAAAAAACCCACCGCAACGTTCGGGAGGAGTAACAAATTATCATCTAAAGCGAAAAAAAAAGGTATTAACGTGAAAAAGGAAAAGGAAAGAATGACAGAAAGCAGTGAAAACCAAGAAAGGGAGGGAAGATAGAAGAAGAATGTAAAACATAATAGTAGAATACTTCACCGTCGCCTAGAGAGAATAGGATCCCAAACACAACCATAGTAAAATATTTAACTAAAGGTTCATCCACACTCCCCTAACTATTTCACGAATTTATGCGTGTGTGCTTATTACCTTCTACTCACGCGTTTTAACATGCGATTGCAACAACGGTACCGGAGCATACGGTTGTGCAATGCACCTCTAAAAACCACGGAATGCAACCTGTTGCGAAGGGGTTAGTGGAGGAGAACCCTTATCTCCACTCTCGGGATACGACTCAAAGTTACTTGT
>NW_027124060.1:11499-14812 GCF_001457755.1 Trypanosoma equiperdum
GAACGCTCCCTCACAATCATCAAAATAAGGGAAAACAGAGTAAATTAAAAGTATGAAAGAAAAAAGAAAAGAAAAATGAATAAAACTACAATAGAACGAAAAGAACTCAAAGCGATACAAACATCTACGGCAACGCGAGACATGACTGGAGTGGAAACAGCAGCGGAATTGTCATTCTACGTTAACCTCCTCTCCTGTCTCGAACTTATAACAGCACCGCAAGTCAAAGCCATGCATACACACACCTAAAACCCACGGAACTCCAATTGTTGTGATGGTGCTAACGGGGGCAACCGCTTATCCCCACTCTCGGGATACGACTCAAAGTTACTTGTGTCGCCGGGGCTCTTCACTTTTACAGGAATAGGAGCGTGATAATGACGTCCATAGAGTTTCTCCCAATTCGCACCACGGAAGAATGGGTGATTCTTCACATCAGCTACGCCATCCTTCAGCGTGCCCAACCGTTTCGTGTGATCCGTTTGCAATAAACCCTTTACGAGATCCCGCGCACGGGAGTCAAACCAATTGGGGAATTTGAACCGGCCCGCAAGAATCTTTTCATACGTCCGAATTGGGGTTTCATCAAAAAAGGGAGGATGGCCAGCTATGAATTCATACAGCAAAACACCCATCGTCCACCAATCCACAGCCTTCCCATGTCCTTTGCTCTGAATTACCTCAGGTGCAAGATACTCAGGTGTCCCACATAACGTATAGGTACGATCCGTCACCTTCTTAGCAAAACCAAAATCAGTCACCTTGACGTGTCCCTTCCCATCAAGTAGCAGATTCTCAGGTTTCAAGTCACGGTAGATAATGTCCTTCGAGTGTAAATATTCAAAGGCCAACACAAGCTCCGCATGATAGAACTTCGCTACGTCATTCGGGAAACGGCCTGCGGAACGAAGGTGAGTAAATACCTCACCACCTACCACAAATTCTAGAACAAAGTAGACGCGGTTCTCATCCTGGAAGGAACACATCATGTTCACAATGAAGGGGTGTGACAACTCCATTAGAATTTGCTTCTCTTGGTTCAGGTGTTGTACCTGCTTCATCTTTAGTATCTCATGCTTCTTTAGACATTTTATTGCATAATACTCCCCCCTGCTCTTCAGTTTTGCAATGCGCACGCGACCAAACGAGCCGGTCCCTAGCGTGTCACCCATTTCAAAGTCACTCAGCTTCCATCCCGATGTGTCAGGTTTGGTAAACACATACGTTTGCGGTTCCGTCGACGTGGCTACAGGCATCCGCACTACCAGTACCTGCTCAAGCTCTGTCAAAAAAGAATAATGTATAAATAAATGTAGACTTACGTATGCAACAAAATAGCTTATTTTTGTGGAGAAAACAAAAACGGAAAGAGGAGTAAAGGGTTCTTCGACAGTATTCAAAATATAAAAAAGTAACACCAACAGCAGAAGAAGGAAAGGCAAAAGGGAGAACAAGAGTGCGCCCGTGACCTCCCTCCGATATTCATTGAAATTCTGTAACAATGTAAAAATTTGGGAGGTGTTTCCCCTTTAAACGACAAGCCGACCCCTCCACCACCGAGAGGGGGAAGAGATGAAGAATTATGCACCAACTATGTTATATATTGCCTTTTACGCCATATTACCTTTAAGATAGCTGTAGAACCCCATTGTTAAAGCAGCGTTGGGCGCAGCAAATGTCACTCTGATCGGTAAGCCCTTCCACAGCGCACATACACCCTCGCTCTTAACAATAGCACACAATCCATCTAATAACCCCTTGTAACGGAAAGGAAATCCGTAAACGGCAGTTGGCCTTCCATTGACGGAGAGAACTGCCCGCTGTACCTGCAAGCGTGTCTTCACTAATTCCAGAGGGTTTGTTACGACGCAGGCGACAATATTCCCCATACCTCCTGCACAGAGTGAAGAAGAAAATGTTCCTAATGACATGTGCTCGTTGAGAACATTCTCAAAAACTTCGTAGCAACCAAAGTATACTGCCGAGTAGGGTCCGAAGGATGCCAATGTTGACCAATAACCCTTATATAAACCTCGCACACCTTCGTAGCGAGCGACAGTGCGGATGGCGTCCCAGTTGCCTTTGTATCGCCCTTCTACAAACGACGACTGCGCCTGCAGCCGTTCCTTCGTTACGTCAATAGGAACCCAAAAGATACAACTGACCGACTCGGCAAAGAGTCCACAAATAAGATGAATAAATGAAGAAGGTATGGTGCTAAGAAAGGAAGAGGAATGGCTTGCACTCACATATCCCTGAAGGAAATCTCGAGACCACGTGTATGTTGTTAGATACAGTGCAGTTCCCGGTGCAGAGCCAACAATCGCTACGCCCGCACCACGGTAGAAGGCACCTGGCCCTTCACGCCTCCAAATAGAACTCGCGACATGCCGCAGTGATCCCTTCGAATTTACATGAAGGGAACTGCTGCTATCTCCAAAGAAACCCGTGAAGGTCACAGTTTTAGCCGTATCGAGAGGATGACAAACCGCTCGGGCCATCACGCCAGCAAGAGCGGAGCATATTACATCCATACTTGTGGCCTCTCCTAATGTGCCCTATTGCCTTGTAGTTTCCTCTCTTCCTTCCTTCTTTCTATTTGCGAGATGTCTGAAAAGGGGGACAAAAAACAAAGAAAAATTTAAAAAATTATGAAAGAGGCAATAAAAATAATAACAACACTAGTAATAGTAACAACGATAGTAATAATAGCAACAATGATTATATAAGGGACAGAGGACCGCCAACACTCACTTATTACTGCCTCCCACAAACAACTAAGCGGATGGAACGAAGAAGAAGAAGAAGAGTTAACCCATCGAATGACAGATGAGAGACAAAATTGTCCACCCCTTTGTACGCAGAAGAGAGTGCGGGCACTTGATGAAATAAATGAAAAATAACAAGAAATGAAGGACAACAATTCACCCATCCATCCCGACTTGAGGCCCTCAATTTATTTAACCCACCGCCGTTGAGTTCATAAATATAGGGATACCCGGTAAAAAGAAGTAAAACGGAAGCAAGAAGGGGAAACCCTCCCTTTCATTCCTTCCTTCTTGTTTCTTGTTAGTCCTATTCCCTTTTTTTTCTTTTATTTTTTTTTTAATTTTCCTTTACATTGTGCTGAATTGAATTAGGAAGAAGGAAAGGGAAGGGAAAGGAAGGGGAAGGAAGAACATAAATTGTTGTGGCACTTTAAGCCACTCTGTTTAGTTTGCAGCCCCAACATCCTCTGTCCCTTTGTAAACTCCCCACTACGCACAAACACAGAATCAACTCGACACCAACAACAAAACACTCAAAAAAAAAA
>NW_027124060.1:14845-14983 GCF_001457755.1 Trypanosoma equiperdum
GCGCCCCCGAGTGCCTCACCCCCTTTTGCGTGTGTTTGCGTGTGCGTTTTTTTTTCTTTTTTGTTTTTCCCGTTTCTCTTTCTTTTTTTTTTCCTGTGTGTGTGTGTGTGTGTTTCTTTTTTTGCTGTTTTTTTTTTT
>NW_027124060.1:14993-34897 GCF_001457755.1 Trypanosoma equiperdum
CTTGGTAAACAGTTGGCCATCACCAGTGGGAGTTGTCGTCATATTTGCGCGGCTAGTTGCTTTTACCCACCTTGTTATTACCTTGATTATACAAAAAAAAAGGCAAAGAGAAACGAAAAAGAGAAGTCAATTAATATTCCCGAGAAGCAAGTGAGACTCAGGCAAAGTGATGGTCTGCCACTGACGTTTTTAACTCCCAGCCTGGTGAGTCGTTTCTTCGTTATCAAATGCATAACGATAATTGTGCTTAGGTTCACAAACACTTAACAGACAACGGTACCATAATTTTTGTTTGGTTTTTAACTCCATTAAAGAAAAAATGATGCTGCGCAACACATCCGCCTTCCCATCCCCGCAGACAAACAGTTGGAGGACTGCAGTTGATGACTACGCCATCAGGTTCTCAAGATCTGCCATATCAATTGTTGCTTCTTCTTCCGTTAATCGGGCAAAATTCAGAAAGTGGTCTGGACGGTGTGTTGCAAAAAAGAAAAATTGTGGAGTGTCCACACGCACATCAAACGTCGTGTCTTCACGCCACGTTGCCCCTCTGAAGGTATGATTCCATCCATTGTCTGTTGGTACAAGAAAAAAGCCCTGAAGCTCCGTCGACAGTGTCACACGAGCCGGAATTACATGCAACGGTGGCACTTCCGTGGGCTCGCGTTGAAGTGCATGGGAATATTCTTCGAGAGCCCACGATATTCCCTCACGCGTGGTAGTGTAACAGCGGATACCAATCCCATCCTGCGAAACCCCGACGACAACTGTTGTGAGTCCCTCCGTTTGCAGCCCCTCATTGCACGCCAGTAGTCTGCCGTGGATGGCAACATCTCTGGAGTGAATTGAAGGTTCCCCGCCACTGCAACGAAGGACACCAAGAAGGGAAAGATGATTCTCGGTCAAGGTGGGGTGGTCATGAGGAATACATGACGGTGTCGTGTACTCAACAGCAGAACTCTTTTGAGGGGGCACCATAATGCACAACACCTCCTTAACATTGGGGGAATCAGGAAGAGTCTGCCCAAAAAGGTACGCACAGAACTGGGCTTGAACATCAAAGCACGGAAACAAAATTTTCAACAGCTCCTGAGGAAATATAAGTTGGTCGCTGCTTCCCGTCACACCAGAGTGATCAATCTCAACAGTGGTACCTTCACCGAACACAGTAGCATTAGCAAGTGAGCGTGCCCGCCAGTTGCTCGCGGATGTCGAATTACCGAAGTCGAATGCCGCTTTGACCCTCTTTTTAGCTGTTTCGCCCGACTTCGTTACCACATCAATTGTGTGTTCTTGCACCAACTTAGTGCGCTTCATCTCCTCCAATTCCTTCATCTCTTCCTCTTGAATCTCAACCGTGGTCATCTTCTTGCCAAGAAGAATGTCCTTTTTTTCCATCTCGGTGAACTGGTTCGGACTGACATTCATCCGACGGGCCGCGTCGGCAATTATCATCTCCTGCAGACGCACAGACACAGCCTCCCACTCCTCCCGAGTGTAGGTGGGCCAAAAATGTGAGTGGTGGACTTCTACATGAAGGTCTGGCTCGAGCGTCTGACGCGTGCGACTGAGATTCACGTGGTATCCACGCAGTATGAGATTTAGTAAATTAAAGCATGTTGCAGGTTGAAACTGCCGCAGCCAGTCATCATAAAGGCAGAATTCCCACCCCTTACTTTCCGTGGCCGAAATCCGCAGATCGGCCAAGCGACTGTGCCGCAGGACCATTGGGACCGCAAGGTTTAGATCACTCTGTCCAATAATTATGTTTGGGTAATCCAGTATAAGCATATTGTGGAGAGTTTGTCGGAAACGACTTCGAGTCACAATGAGTTTCCCGGGTCGCTGACTCGCGGGCACACTGCGTAGCCAGGAGGCAATCTCCTCTGCTGCCTTCTCACGAGCAAGCTTTGTGCGCCGCTTCTGACCAGCAAAAACACTTTTGTGAACAATGCTGAGTTTCAGGTTCCCTGTTGCCGGTTCAAAAATAAGTACGGCACCATTTTCAGACCTAAACTTCCTGCCACCCTCAGCAGTGGGTTGTTCACTTGTGACATATGTAGCGCTGTCATCAACGATCCAAGTGCGCATTCCTTCCGAGAATAACTCCGCAATGTTTGTCACCGACAACCCGGCCTCCGTTGGGGCCGAGCTAAAAAGCTGAAGGTCGCGCTTCATACGCTCACGCAGAGTATTGAGTGCTATATTGTGTCGTATAATGGCTGTCATAAGTTTCATCATCAGCGGTTTGAGTCGAGGTACCCAATAACCGAATGCTGAATGACAGTTGTAGGCTAAATCGATGGCCACGACAATACCAGCAGGGAAAGGATACATTTTGGCAGAAGAATATTCGTAAAATCTACTTCTTGTATACTCCGCGATATTGTGACTGTCGTAATTACCCCAACGCAGTTGGACGTCAATCCAGTACTTGCTTGTCGTGTGAGCCCTATATTCGTCACCAGTTTCGTCAGAAAGAACCGTCGGCTTCGATGTAACAGGCCAGCGTGACGTTGACGCCATGACAATGTCGGGTGCAGAACTTGTGTACGTGTAAGATTTTTGCGGGTGCTGCTGCTGCAATGTGACGGATGCCGCATCTAATTCCACCATCATGTCCTTCAACTTGCTTGCGATGTCATTCACTACTGCCCCATGACACTTTTCCCATAGGGAACCGCTGAAAATCTTAATGAGCGACTTCTTAATCGTTTCAAGCTTGCCGCACATAAACACTCCGGTGGTATCAATTTTCGTCTCAAACCCGGCTTGGACGTCCGACCTATTGATTGTCGGACACCACCACAGCGCAAAGCGCCTGTTAGGAACATTTGCCAAACCGGCACGCTGCTGTTTGGCCAACTTGCTATCCTTTTTGGAGTTTTCAAAACCTCCAGCGCGGTTAAACTCAATACCCTCCCAGGATGGGAAACCCGTCCCCCTAAATAGACTATGCTCAAGAATGGCCTCCACACCACCAAGTGCGATGTTTGTGTCGACACGATACCTCTCCAGTACACCCCCACAAATGTTGCCATCGTGCTCTTGGTGGAACCACCAATTCTTCAAGTACTTCCCTGCAAGGTAACGTTGGAACTCCATACGACACCGAAATCCTTTGTCAAACTGGAAAAGCTTTGCGTGACGCGAAAACAAAACCCGAATTCGCGGGACGCCTTTGTTGATGATATGCTCTATATCGTCAATTGAGAGCCGCGTTCCGGCAGCTTTGGCTTCACGATCCCGCATGTTGAACTCTGTCCACGCCTTAACGCTCTCCCGTACCTCCGTTTCCCACGGGGTATAGTACTGCAAAATATTGGGAATAGGAATGTTGTCGGCGTTTGTAAGTCCTGAATAGAAGAATTGCACACCCGTACTTGTTGACTTGGAGTAGACGAGGTCACGTGCAGGAATCAGCGAATGGCCCACAGATAACATACCAAGTCCACCGAGGTCAGTAGGTGCGTAAAATATGACCGGTGGGAAGCGAGCCTTTGCTCGGGAGTTAAGAGCCATCATAATTCTCGATTGCATTCGATGTTCAGCGCGAGCTAGGACCTGTTGAAGGGAGTCTGTTCCCAGTATAGCCTCACGGTAGTATGGAACAATTTCTGTGACGAGTGCATTCCACTTCGCCGCAATGCTTTGAAACGTTGAACTTCCAACCATCATTATGGCCCGTCGCGCCTTGTTACGTATGTTATTGACATCATCTGGAGATACCTGAAGGAAAGCACGCGCCGTGACATCTCTCGTCGTAGTATTCTGTAGGTTCCACGTGGATTCGTTCTCTAGCACCTCATCTTCGGTACGGACCACGGGCAGAATGCGTACAGAGAACCCTCCCATATCAAACAACAAATTCGGATTGTCTTTTGAATAGACGCTTGCTAGAGCATTAGATTCATTAATATCTGCAATGCCCGGTGGTAGCCGGCCACGGAACTCCCATATAACTGCTCGTGCGAGATTCACATCATTAAGGAAGAGACGCATCCGAGCGTCCCGCGGCCACTGCTTGAAGTTCTTGAAACCATAAACGGAAGCGTTTTCGGCACGCTTCTGGGGGTCATTTTTAGTTTCTTCTAGGTACCGGTGTCGCACATCATCAGCTTCAACCTTGGTGTATTTTAACAGCACATATACTTCATTCTTGTAACGACAGTATCCACGAATAGGGTGAGATGTGGCGAGTAAGGGATCTCGCATCCACGACATAAACGGATTGGGGCGCCTCGCCGGTCCAGCAATTTCTTGGCTTCTTTGTGTACCGAGTAAAAGCACGTCAATGACAAGACCCCAATACTGAGCCAGAAACGATGAAAACATAAAACCTCGTAACATCCCCTTGCGACAATGATAAGCCATATCCTTAAACTCCACTACAACATCATGGCGACTGACGATGTATTCCGCCAATGACTTATCCATTATAAGCTCCAGTAGAGGCCGGAACAGGTTCCAATCAATGTTTCCGTAAAAATCATCCTCCAATTTTGCGTGTAACAGCACGACAGACTCATCCCGATCAAAATCCCAAATACCAGGGCTGTCGTTGATACCTTGACACCATTTGTAGACGAGAATAGGCACCGGTTCCAGATCAGATGGCTTCACCCAATTAGGAAACAGCCGCTGCTGGTCCATAGCTTCGTACCACAGGTACTGGTCCAGAAAGGAGTCCACGAGCTTCTCGGAGGGAACAACGTTATAGATGGGGTACAGACTCGAAAAAGTATCCATGTACTCCACCTCGACGTTCTTAAACCTGCGAACGCGGGCAAGGCAGTCCACTATCTTCGAAAGTGTTTCATGGGGCGAATTAAATGCCTCCTCAATTCGGGCTTGTTCCTCCCGCTGTGCCTGAGTAAGACGGTTTGCGATATTGTGTTGGTCACGAAGACGATTGAGCGCGAGCTCCAGAAGGCGTAGTTCAGCAGGTCTCGACGCTTTAGGGAAGCTGATTTTCTTGAAGCCGCGGTCGCTAAGCCAGTTAGCCATCATGCGATAAATCTCCGTCGCTTGCTCAGGGGTTATAATATCCGTGTCCGTTCCCTCCATGTAGGACCGTTGGCGATTCTGCTCCTCCATGAGCTTCAAACGCGTGAGGCGCCCAAGGTTCTTCATGAAAGCCTGCTTATCCACTGTGTCACCTTCGTTTATCCGCTTCCGTTGATACTGTGTGACGCGAACGTATTCTTCTGCCCGGAGTTTCACGTATTTGTTCACCAAATCCGTAAGAGGCTTTGCCAGTCCTGGTACCGACCAGCGGAGCCCGGCACGCCAGTGACGGAAGGCTTCATTCATGTGTTGATCCATTGTACGGATTACTTCCGTTCGCACGTCTGGTGGGAGCATCTCCCGCAGCTCCCGCCGGAACGCCTCCTTTATATTCACATCCTTATCTGTCTCCACGCGTTGGCGGGTGATGCGCTTCCCATCATGTTTTCCCTTAGCCTCACGACCCCGGAGTACGCGATCAGTTAGGTTCCCAAGATACCTTTGCAACAGAGGTGTCATTCCACGAAGAAAAAAAACCCACACCCTCCATGATGGCGCCCAGAACCCACATCCCGGGCCTCGAAGCACCTCACCGACGTTAAACTTGCTGTACAGAACGTGTTTTAAGTCCCGCGATCTCTTGATTTGCCTCATTGCCCGAAGTTTATACCTGTACACGCCTGTGAGACGACCCAAATGTGAAAAAAGGTACTGAATTGCATCGGCGAGTTGAATAGAATCATTTTTCCCCAGTCGGTACATAGTATGCATGTCAATAAGTTGTTTCATAAAACCCAGAAGCTCACGGATGAGGTGAAACGCAGGCCCTAAGCGGCTTTTTTTAATCTCTTTAGTCGTCAGTGTCCGCGTTGGTTTTGCCTCAAAGTTGTAGTTTATGTGAACATACGGGAGGCTTTTAACATTAATAAGCTGCACCAACATGTTGTGGCCTTGCCGCATAACCTGGAGACCAGCTTCCAGCCAATCAATTTTGGTTTTGTGAAAGAAATCCAAATTTGCTAACTCGTCCAAACGTCGGACCGGTTGTCCCCCCTCATCTTGGTTACCACCTTCTTCTTTAGGTCGCTCCTTCTGTCGGTCCCGCCTGAGGTTTTTGGCAACATGGTGCTTCAACAGTTGTGTATAGCTCCTTAAAATTTTATCCCGCGTATCATTTGTAAGTAGGGATGGGGGATCCCGGCACCAGTGTTCCGCCACAGGAATGTCCACGCGACGCTTCATACCACCTTCGAATTCGTTAAACGGGCCAGGTGCAAACGCCAGCAACATGGCAGACTTCGTGTCAACATTCTCCAACGGAAGCTCCTGGAAAAAGGGGGAGAAGTTTTCCATCAGACTCATGGGTTGGCACCCGTCCTCGGGTTCTTCATCCCCGAGCCACTGGGACTTTCGCAACGCGGCTGAGCATAAGGCTACCGAGGATGACCCCACAGGATCTGAATGCCTCTTTTGTATTGCCTTAATAGGATTGAGGGAAGGATTCCAGGAGAAGCACGGAACGGCGGGGTCCTCATTCTCCACACGTATCTGCGCTGGGTAGCGATAGGGTGCAACAGTTACTCCATCCACCACATCACTATACAAAAAAGGGAATGCGATTTGCCGCTCAGTAAGCATAGTGAAGCGCGGTTTCCGAGGATCATCCCGGTGGATAACACGCCGAAGATCGTTAAATTCTGTCCATTCACCTTCTTCTTCTTGTATCGTCGAGGGTGCCTCAAATTTGGGTGCCCTAGGAATCGCTATATGCATCGCCTTTGCCGCGTAAAATGACTTCAAGTCCCACAGATAATAATAATTCCGGTCGTCCAAATTGGGAAGAATGGGAATAGCGTTCCGGAACAGGGTTTCTATCACATCGATGGTAAAATAGTAACCATTGGGACGCCGGGACCCGCGAATTTGGTTTGGGTGGACAAGCCGTGGAAAGGGGTCGTAGAACCAGTCCAGCACCGCCGCAGCATCTTCCTCGTCCAGATCGTCGTACAATGCCGGTGGCGGCTCCCTGTCCATAATGTAGTCACTGAAGTCTATTGGAGGTTCATTCTCGTTGCCTTTGCTTATCACCCGACGAAAAGTACCACATTCCTGCTGCAGTTCAACTTTGTGTGAACGCATTTTAGTCCATATCGAGCCCCACTGAGCTAGGTAGAGTGGCTCGGGTGCCGTTGGCGTGTCCTCAACAAGCGTAAGCACACCTCTCATGTGATACACGACGTTGACGTATCGAGCCTCTTCCCACGGCATTGGCATGTTTTCTAGCAGTTTGTACAATGCCAGAGGCATGTACCTCAGCAAAGCGACACACAGCTTCCGCTCGGCATTGAAGCGTTTACCACTTAAATCACCGTTATCCTTCACCAGTTTACGCAAGTACTCCGGGGGTACTTCATCCTTTTGAGCAACGGCTTCCTGGTATGTCGCACGGTACCCATACCGTTTTGTGTTGAGGTTTCGCCACTCCGCAATCTGCCTACGATGACCGGATGACCACTTCTCAGTGACTCCCTCACCGTTATACTGATGCTCAAAGCCATCCTCTGTCAGGGAAATTCCACCACCAGACTTCATTCTGCACCACTCTATGGCCTACCCAGGCCCAGGGAACCGCGTTTGCCGTGCCCTCAGTAGATTTCTGCGCCGAAACCTAAACAACGCCAAAAACTACCCTTATGTGTTTTACCTTTACGAACAAAACGTTGGACAGAAGTGTGAACAGAATAGGCAAACAGAAACACGGATATATTTAAACGTGCACACACCAGGGTTAAAAGTCCGGGAATTTCTTCTTCGACGATCTAAGACAATATGGTGACCTCAGCACGGAGTTGCAACACTCCACGTTACTCCTCGAGGGAGAGTTCTGAACCTCTACGCATGTAAAACCATTTTAGACATCGAAACAGTGTTAGCAAACGCATATGCACTAAAAAAAAACCCTCAGAAATGGGGAGAAGTTTGATCACGCAGACGTTGCTGCACTACATCTACTTTTTTTTTTTTTAAGAACCCTCTATATTTAAAATAACTAACCAGGAAGACAGACTACCAACATGCCTTGCGGAATGGAGAGAAGCTAAGCCATACTAGGAAGGGCGCAAAGGGAACATCTCCAACAAAGAATTAATAGATTCCAGAGGCAGACACACAACTCCAAATATCCTATCGGGAAGATGCATCAGTAACACTCAAGTCCCATGTAGGGTTCCGGATGCAAAGGCCTCGCAGAGGCCACGTGCCGTTTCAGATAGTTACGAGGGACCACACACACCCTTCAGCACTGCCTCAACTTCACGTCAAACATTTCTTTTCTTCCTAAGACAGAGGGTAGAATATTACAGTTTGCACGAAAGGGAAGGACAAAAGCGCACTGAATCCACTTGTCGATCACGCCAGCGACCTCGTTGTTGCGAAAACGATACACAAAGAGGGACCAGCAGACCAGGGGCAAAAAAAAAAAAAGTGCAGTCGGTTAGCTTGTTCACGGAGCGAGCCGGCAAAAAACGATAAAAACAAAAATAGCGAAGATGATCACGATGACAATCATCACTAATACACTAAAAAGTAATCGGCCCGACCAGGCTCCTCCACCCGGTGCTCAACTAGCAGCAAGACAACCCGGTTGAGAAACCGCCTGAGGTAAGCGCATCACAACTCAGGAATCGCCTTGAAAATGTAAGCGGCAGGTTTCCGCTTCTGAATCTGTACCGCCGCATTGATTACATCGGGCCAGCGGACCTCACGTTCGGTTCGTCGTTGCATGAAGCGTAGGGGCTGAAAACCAGCGAAACTCCCGGTGCGGGTGTAATGACTTTCGTAAAACCATTTCACAGGGCGAGACTGAATGCGGCGCTGCTTCCGGAAATCCGCGTCTGTGGTGTCGGGAACATGTTCCTGATACTGTTCCTGAGAAGGGGTATTCTCTATGCCCCATTCCATTTGAGGTGCCCAGAAGCGGAAATCCGCCCACTCCTCCTTCCAGTACCACGCTCTCATCTCAGACATTTTTGCCGACCGAAGTGTGCCGTCAGGCTGCCGAATAACAAAGCGCCTCCTCTTTTCATTCGTCGGATCGAGCTCCAGTTTCTTTAAAGCTTCATGGCCCACGTTGACACCAATTTCAGCGAACATCCAGTTATGCTCGGACTTGTTGGCGTGCTGGCGATGGGGGCCTGCCCAAATAGGCATTTGCCCGTACTGTTGTACCGGCTCTCCCGTCCTTCCAATCATCTCGGGAAACATACGACGGTACACGTCGTAATTGTCTCCCCAGTAATCTTCGTAATCTTGCTCCGTTTGCAAAAAACGGTAAGGATCATCCATTTCCCACACATTCGCATAACTCGCCTCGCGTCGGTTCACAAGATCCCGAAAGAGGAACCTATCACTATAGAACGTAATCTTTTGCTCTGCAAATCGCATTTTCCCATAGAAGAGTCCATGCTTACGCGCACGGACGTCCCGTATCCACTCCAACGCGAAGAGTCTTTTCGGCAGGGACCAGTCAGGTTCCACGCAGGCGTCATAGCAAGCCTTGAAGTGGTGCCACACAAGAATTTTGCGGACCAGAGTAAAATCTAGTCCATACATCTTCGACAACCGCTCGGGTGGCCACCTCTCAGGCGCCTTGCTCCAGAGAGCAAAGAGTTCTGGGCCCAACTCATCACGAACCTTATAATCCTCATTTATTTCGTAACGAAGTCGCTTGGACATATCAAAGAATTCAGGCGTACCCAAACTTGTTTGGAACGCTATTTTCCGCTGTAACTGCTCTTTGTTGTGTGGTGAATTCTGGGTCAAAGCTTCCAGCCAAAGAATGTCGACCGGGGACATAACCGCTAACAAAGGGCGGATTCGCCTGTCAAAGTGCTCTCGTAAACGCTGCATTCCTTCTTCGTCAAGGGACTTAAACCATTCGTTGAGGAACTGGATGTAATCACCAAATGTACAGGGATAACCTGCGTTGCGGTCACCGAACTCAAGCGTCTTCCACCGTTCTTTGATGATGTTACGAATAACGTCGTCATCAGACATTGTATTATCTTTTCCGGAAGCTAGTGAGCGCATATAACTTCTATACGTTGCTATCTTCTCCGCATTCGTTTTGCTCTTTAGTTTTAACAGCTCGAGAGAAAGAATGTTCTGAAGATACCATGCACCAAACGGATTTGCCCACCAGGGGATGTCGTATCGCCGGTCTTTAAGCGATTTTGGCATGTCCATGAACGGCTGCAACGCCTCATCCATATCCTCGGATCGCGGCCGAGATTGCCAAAGATCCCATTGGGGAGCATCAAAAGACTTCATTACACTTAAATCCCTCGTCCAAACCTTAGGGTCACGCCACTGCAGCGGCTTCGGGGGCTCCGTTAAAACGTGGTGTTTCCATGATTTGTGCTCACGGGGCCCCCGTTTGTTAAATGGGTATCGGCGCTGGATGTAAGCCCGTCGAAGCATGCGTCTGCCGCTATTTTTGAATCCTTCGACAGGGGTAACACACCTATGCTTCGCTATGCAGCACGATAGATCAAACAGGTAATTGTTTCCTCTCCTTTTGGGTGTGTTCTGACCCACTTAACTACGCTTATATTCATGCACATGCATGTTTGGCAAAGTACGGATACTAAACGGTTGAGCGCTTGGGGCAAACAACAGCACGTGCAATTACGCAGACACTTACACACAGATACGCAGGAAAGGGAAAAAAGTAGTGGATGTAGCAAACACCATTGTATCCAAACGACAACGTGCATATGCAAACGAAGGAATAGCACATCCCCTCTGGGAGCAGCGTTGTATGGTTTCAGTGTCCCTTTCTTTCCTCCCTGTTTTTAAAAGTATCCTACTACCAACAACTAACTGCACCATGTCTGACAAAGGGACCAGTAAGACACATTCCAGCTCGTGAAAAGGGTTACCAATAGCATGAACACGACCACCAGGGGGACAGGGTACATTAGCCGCTGCTGCTGTGCCAACATGGGAAGCTCCAAGTAACCCAGAAATACAACGTACGCATACATCACAAGGCCGACTGTATGCAGACAGTTACCAATTGCCCGGGGCACGCAGGAATTGTGGAGAACTATAGGAAGAAGCACAAACTGAATGACTTTCGTCCAGATAAAATAAGGAAAATAACCATTGCAGTGAACATCAAATGAATAACGCCAGTCGACCTCCCATCCAGATTCATGCGGTTGACTCGAAGCCGCAAGAAAATGATTCGCAAATAGCCAAGTTACCGTAGCAATGGCACCGCCTGCAGCAAAGTAACCGAGCAACACAGAATATAGCGTGTTGTACAGAATTTGGAGCAAACCTCCTCGCAACGCCAAACCATACGCTGCAACTGTTAGAACTAAGGAAAATATCTGAAGTACAATAAAGGCAGGGTCATCCCTGTGATAATGATTCTTAGTCATTTTCCGCGCCTTACTCATTTTACTAATCAACGACGGCTTCACACAAAGGGAATACATCTGGGCCAATGCCGAATCCAACTCCATCTGATCATACTGAAAGGCACGTCGAGCAAACTCGGGCAACCTGGACACCCATCTCGACGAGAGCGTGAACCCTCCTTGTGCCATCTATACCTTGGTATAAGGCGGTTACACTACAGTTATATCGAAGCTATAAAGGGTTCACTTCCTATTTTCACCTACCGAGTAAAGAAAGATAGTACATAATAAATGACTACGATTCCCGCGCGCCGTAACAGGCTCACTTGCTAAAATGCCTGCAAAGAAATGCATAAATTTTTTATTCTACCACTTTCATGAGGGAAGAAACGCAACACCGGAGTTGAGTGTAAACCACCCCGCCTTAATCACCTTGAGAAACTTCTTTTCATTCTCCTATGTAATTGTGAACGTACATTCTAAGTGAAGCAGTACCCTGCTCTTTTATCTACATATTATCGGACTGGTTGATTGTGCGGTTGAACGACTTCTTTAGAAATGTGGTGTCACACGAATAATGTCCCGGCCCAGGAAACCTATCAACAGTCCGCTTAAACCTGCCATCACAGCCCCACTTACTTCGTCCAGAGCTCGCTCTACCAAACGAGGAGTCATGGCAGACATCATATTGCCCGGGGCCCGGGTAATCGCTCCTGGTGGCTGTAGAAGTTAAACGGGGAGCAGAGCCGAGGTAGCCACCACTAGTACATTTGGGCTTTATAAAGTCGTAATGTTCATCATCCAGAAAATTCATAGTGCCTTGATGAGCTTTTGGCTTGATAAATTCAGAGACAGCTTCATTTAGTACGCGCAAGGGATGAATGCGGCGAGGTACACGCTCAGCTTCACGATGGGGTACAAGGTCATCCCTCTCTTCAGCCGGTTTTGGTGTTGGAAAACGGGCGACGTTAGACCAAAATGGAACTGAAGCCAACTGGTATTTTGGCCCCTTCCTCGGAATCTGGGCGTCGTATGATCCGGGCCCAATGTTCGACCGCGCCGGGTACTTTATCCTCTCGGATACCGAGATGAATGGTTTACACCTCCCTTCCTCGCTATGCACATGAGGCCGTCGCGGGGCAATTTCACCCGTGTACGCTCCCGGACCAGGATATGGGTTTGGCCCATAGGGGCCATCCCGAGCTGATTTGGTTCCAAAAGCAATTAAAGTCTCTGGATTTGCTGCCCTGTATTGCTCTTTACTCCGAAAAACACTGGGCAAATTGTAGGCTCCTGGGCCCGGGTTGCCGCTTCCACCACCGTTCTGCGAACGCTCAGTTTTGGAAGTGAATGAAATGGTGGGCTTCCTATTGTAGATCGACGTAAAGGAACCGGCAGATTCGTAATGTCCGGGGCCGGGACATTTGTTTGTTTCGAGTGGCTTACGGCCGCTATACTCATCGAAACATAACGTTCCCGACTTCGAGCGACGGTGCTTGCAGTTCGGATCATAATAACCGGGCCCTGGGGCAATGTGTCCCGTTGTATCTGGTTGGCGAGAAAATCTGATCGGATGGGAACGCGACCGACGCTTGGTCGGGTGTCCATCAACCGTGTACGCACCAGGCCCGGGGAAGTCATTGGCCCCATAACCGGCAAACCGTTCTACCTTGGAATTAAAAGGAACCGTTGATATACAACCCTTCTGCAAATCGGCTGGTGTGATGTTGTAGGTACCAACACCAGGTATAGCAGCAGCAGCTTCTGCTCCAAACCGTTTGCTAGTGCTGCCAAACGGCGCCATACCACGGCAACTACGTTGATAGCTGACGTTTATGTCATACGACCCAGGACCAACTCCTGGACCAGTACAGCCTCCAGCACATATACCGGGGACTTTCGCTCTGGAAAGAGGCAATTCTTCGACCAAATAACTCATCTCCTTGGTGGAAGTAAAAAAGGTAAGATAGTTTGGATATTAATGATAACAGCAATCGCAAATGAACACGCCAACGACGTTAAAAGGAAATGATTCCTTACAGCACACCCTTATCCTCGAAAAAAAAAACGCAAACAAGCTGTAGCTACATCGCCTCTAAATGCGAGGCAGATACACTGCACAGCATTGTCTCCTTGTATTATTTCGATGTCCCCTTGACTAGTGTGCGCAACTGTTGAGCAAGAGCTCACCTCACTCCACTATCATATTGACTGCCGATTTTACGTCGGATTTTTGTATGCTCATATGGTAAAAAATAGAAACACCATTAAGCTTACAATAATACACAACACCACTACAATATGAGATGCAAAAAAACGGCAGCTTATTCTTTTAAACGGTCGAGATGCGCAGTTCGAACAGAAAAGTGTATCGGATTGAGGCTTATTGTATGCGACCGAGCCTAGTTTGAACATCACGAAACACTGGTTACAATAAGGAAAAGAAATAGATTGACTGATTTCTGTCCTGGTGAGCGAACCCCCTCTGGGACAACGGGGTTTACTGCGGCAACACGAACCGTAAACCTCTTCACAAAGGAAACATTCCCAAATTGCTGACTGTTGAGGATGGTTCACACAACAATGTTTGTCTGATGAGAGAAGCCAGAGCTTGTGTCCGTTGCTGCATTGTGGGATCCATGACTTGTAGTATAACTCAAAAACAAAAACGAGGGCTGTCTCCATCCACTCCGTTAAAGTGACCAAATGTGGAAATTCGTCACTGAAACCAGCATTAGAAGACTGGGCATAGAAAGGAATACCCTCGTTTTCAGCATTGAATCTTACATCTACAGGTCCCGAAAATTTGCACGACAGCCGAGTACCACGAAAATAAAGATCCTTACTGTCCCCCACACGATCCGTATATTCTCCTTCACCAGAAGGACGTGAGGAAGCGCTCGTCGCTGCCGTTAATCTGGACACGCGAGAGGAGCGTCGTTCGTCAACCACACGTATTATTCCGTCAAAAGATTTCGCAAGATAATCAAGAGATAAACGCAATGAACACTTTGTATCATCGCTTATACCATCCTCCCCCAGCCGCACCTCCGTAGCCAGATAAACTTCGGCAAGAAAATGAAGCGTTTCCTCGGCGTGTGGTTTCATTATTCGCACTATTCCATCTTCGCCCATCCAATTTAGAGTAAAGTAGCGACAGATTGTTTCGATGATACCGCATCTTGCATTAGTAGTAGCGTTACTCACTTCACGAAACACGTTTTGTACCGCTGTGGATGTGAATACTTCAACACACCGTGACCAAATCGTCGCTCCTGTAACGTCGATAGCTTCCAAAAAGCTGCTTCTCAAGAACATGAGAATGACGTCAAACAGGATAAAACTATAAGCTTCATAATGATGAACAACGTACGACTCGCTTACATCATCCACACGTCCTGTAGGACTCACCACGGCATACCACAGCTCAAGTGCATTGTTAAAGTGTTCTCTTCTGCAGTCATCGTAATTCTCAAATGAGATCAGTGCTTGACGCAAGACACTTAGAGTATTTCGATAAAACGAAATGTGGGGATTAAGCACATCCCACACCGCAGGGGTAATATGAGAATCACAAAAATCTTTTCTCACTGCATTATCACCTTCCCAACAGCTTGTATAAATTCTCCCGCGATCTTTCTGACAAAGTGCGAAAAGGCACTCTGTCAAAAAAGGAACTAGTCTGAATACCAGCGCAGCCGAAGCAACGTCTCTGCAAGAAAGTCGATGTTTCTCACGGTCTACCTTACTTACACTCCTCGCCCAGAGATGACTTGGTGCCGATAAAAGCAACGCAGCCGTAACGTCTGATACCGACCACTGAATATCTCCGAAAGAACGCTTGGAACTAAGTTTCTGAATGCAAGTTGACGATACAAAATATTGAATGTAAGCAGTCAACAACCGGTGGTATAAAGGCAACCCCGTAATATATGAACCTTTAAATAAACGAACAACTGCCTTGAAAAATACATTGATTTTTCCTCCCATAGCATTTATTCGAGGTAGCCTCACAACGTCGCTACAGCATTCCTCTGTACGGCGGACGCCGTAGAGTAGCATACGCAAAATGAAATAAGAAATTGGCGAACACCGAAGGGAAGTCAAAACACGCCTACTGCTCGGTTCCAGTCGTGTCACGAGTGGTGGTGCCCAGAACGGTACAAGCATTAATGGGGGGCAGCGGGAACGTGGAAGGTCAAACAAGTTCGCTTCGGGTGCCTCCTCAAACAGCTCATGAAACGTGGGATGGAAGGTGGAAAACGGAAAGTCAAAATAACGGAGGTACGAGCCAGTTTCTATTTCGGTTTCAGCGTCTCCCTTCCAAGATTTCTTTAGCTTTACAGCAAAGTCATGTTGCGGAAGCGACAGGGCCTCCAGCAAGTAACAGAAATAGCCCCCAGGAGCCAAGAATCGAAATAGTGCGAGCGCTGTTTTACCATTGGGGTTTGAGTTTGCAACATCCATCCATGATAATTCACCCGCTCCACTTCTACGTCCGTCGTGGAAAGGGGAACCAAACGTCATATCGCATATGTTGAGAAACCCACCTTTGTCCAAAAATGTGTCTAATACCAGTTTCGTTTCATAGTGAAGTGGTTGAAGTGGAAAAGAAACACGTTTGAAAAAATCTTCTAGAGAACTTATTTTTTTATCTACACCCATGCTTAATATAACTACGGCTACAAATTCTACAACTCTAAAACCAGCAGTACGAGCAAAGGGAGAAGCACAAAAAATGAAAAGACGTATTAGGAAACCAAGAATCAGAAGTGGACTCTTAAAATAGACATGCAAAAGCGAGGGTCCCCCCAAGCACGGGGTCGGTGGGTTAACAGCAATAAAATGATAGCTCATTATATCATTAACTAAACCCTCGTGCAACATCAGAGTACCAGTCTCGGCGCTATTTCATTACGAAAGAAAAGCGCAAAAAGCTATAACAGTGATTCGAAAGAATGGAAAGCCCCTCGGAGGCACTAATCTTCGCGGGTCTTGATCAGCGTTACATCCGAAATAACATAACTTCCTTTCCGCACTTCCCATATTCACACCTCAAATCGGCGAAATAAACTGCAAGTACCGAGAGATAGTATCGGCAGTAAAATTGTTGGAATTGCATGATATTATGGACCACATACGACCCTCAGTCAACACGTCTTCCGGAACAATAGTAGACATAACAGAAAAAAGGAACGAAAATCACCAAAAAAGCAACTTGAACCACTAACCCATCCTCAGAGGCACTATCGAACGTGTACTGGAATAAAACGATCACAACTCCATCGATAAGGTGAATAAAAATATGAAACCAGAACAAAAATGGAAAGATATCACATGTGAATGTCCTTTTGTTTTCAAAAAGAAAAAAAAAAAGAAAAACGCGTGGCCCCCGTCCTCCGCACACAGGTGTCGGCTGGGGACCACTTACGCAAAAAAAAAGTTAGATTTAACATAATTCTAGATTCAAAGGACACCTGAAAGACCGTCCGTTTACGTTTGCTGCCTTTCCACACACATATAGACAGCTGAAACATCTGCAAAGTGACGGTAGCACCCAGCTAACCGCAGCAACGGCATCTGCAGTCGGTCCAAGTGCTCTCCCGGACTACTCCACACAACCCCCCATAGTAGGTCTATACACCCTCTTCCCTAAAACTAAATATCTTGACAATTAAGGAACTACCACCTAACTTCCCACACACCCCTGAGTATTCGGTGCCTGAGATCCCCCAACCTCTGGCTCACTATAACCTTACGACCCGTTTGGGCGGCAACTGTTGCCGGCACCTTTGCGTGGTTAGCAAAAAAAATCATTTAAAATCATCCTTATCAAATCTCTTGTGAACCACGACGTCGAAAGTATCAACAATACGAAAAGGTACCTGTATTTTCTTCGCGCATGCTGCTCCTCTTCACCCGCCGCGACGACTCCAGTCCCTATCTGAACCGTTCGTTCACGCTTTTGTTCTGTCGAGGACAACTTTCATTTGTATATAGTACCTGCACTTGGGTACCTGAGCTCTGTAAACCCCTCGCTATTATGCGGCGAGGTGCTCATGTTATCGACGGCATGGCAACGGCACGGCTTTTCAGTTGTGCGAGAGGATCTCGCAACGAGGCGGGAATTACCTTTTACCCCAGTCGTTCCACGGTGGCCCCGTAGGCATTCAGTATTCTTTATACTGGCACTCCCATTTTCCACATCTTCCCCATCGTACGGCAACAATCTAAAACTGCACGTTGCCTTTCCCGGAGCATGGGAAACCTAAGTCAGCGCCGCATAGGCATCCAAATCTCCGACCGCTGCGCCACCACCGCACCCTACTTTTTTTTCTTTTCTACAGCTGAAGACGCAGTGCTTCAGCATCGGTGGTCATCTACAGTGCTCGATATTATCCCGGGACCCTGCTCTGGGCACTTCTCTTTGGCACGCCCTTCTGGCAGACACTCGCCACACACCTTCCCACATATCGAACCGGGTTACATCCATTCGAGCGGTCAAAACGCCACACCGACACTACATGAGTGCCCTCCGGAATACCTTGCATCATTGTCCCGCAAGCACGCCCCTGTTCCCGCTCTAACTGTCACACTTGGCTCAGAAATGACCTCTCACAAAGAAGAACATTTGGGTTAGAGCCTCAGGCCCTTGTTTCGTGGTCATCCTCCCTAACCCCCCCCAAAAAAAAAGCCACACATATGCGCTATCACTTCGGATGATTCATCGTCGCTTTTTCTTTGCGGTTTCAACTTCCCTGTCATCACTAATCTGGGGTATGCGTTTGGACCCCGGGGGACCAGATTCTACATCCCATATCCTTCCCAGCAGGCAATCCTTCGTACCTCCCTCTTCTCCACGTCTTGACGAACCCCCGTATCCGACTTCTCCCTTAACTGTTCAGGTACCGCCTGGATCACTGGACCTCTGAAACGGGACTCTGCGGACGGGGTACCGACAAGCTCCCGACGTGCATAATCCACTCTGAGGCATTTTTCTAGCTTAATTAATTGCCTCCATTTGGTCTCCCCTGGGCCTCTTCACCACGTAGCCCGCTGCCACCCATTTTGCGGAACAGTATCACGTTGCGCGCTAATGCATCACTGGGCACCTTTGACCATCCACAGGAAGCTGTATGTGTCGCCCTGGAAGCCCCTTCAGCACGGATATAAACGAGGTTTTTCTCGACCCCCTTTCGCAGCGCACTATCTCCATTAAGTTCCCTCAGCGCTCCCACCGGTACCCGTTGATTTCACCCAAAGTATTTCAGTGTGCCATTGCGGAGCCAAGCGGCAAACCTCTCTTCCAAAGTTGTCACCCCCTTCCACTTGAGCGCAGGACGTGTGTGTTCGAAGGCTTTTCCTCAGCGCGCAGTGGGCCCTTCCCCCCGTCAAAATAGACATATCCGCCACCGCCACTTCCCCGCCCCCCTTGTGCCGGAGCAGCTGCGTCACGGTGTCGGCACCGCGTGTGCGACAGGTTCGCGGCGGAGAGTCCCCCTTTCCGGTCATTTCATTGTGCTCAATCCCGAAGTGACCGGAAACAAGCCGTGCCGACGTGCACGCGGGTCTGTTGATGAATTGCTCCTGGCAACTTGTGCGGTGTACGTGGCAAATTCTGCGGACACCGGCGCTGCACCAGAGGCTTGGAATGAGGGACACGGAGTCAACGAACGTCATAAACCCAACTTCCTCTCTTGCTCCCCACCTTTTTTTTTCGGAGGTTCTCCGAACGTCACTTCCGTCGCAACGTTCTCTCCTTGTTAACCGCACCCTAGCCTGCGAGCCCCTTTAAATGACCAGGTCCGTTCCTCATCCTCGTCAAATATGATGGCCCCAGCCCAAATAGTCATGACCAACGTGGTTGAGTCAACGGCGTGGATCTGATGGCGCGCTGTGGGACGCCTTCTAACCCTCATTATCGTTTAAACCTCATTTTCTCCTTCCGGCACGTCCTCCTTTATTTTACCCGGGGGAAGCCTGCTTTCGCAATCTTTCAACTAGTAGCGGTGCTTTTGCCCCAACGGAGAAAATTTGACCCCTAGAAGCTGCTTTACCAACCCTCTGCAGCGCCCAACTCCATATGAGCAGATTGACCACGTGGTAAAGTTTTCCGGTGGTCCTGCTGCGTTCTGTGGTTCCGGCCGCCAATATAATTTAGCATTCCATTACGCTCTCGCAAACCTCCTTCAACAACGGGTGATCCTGCCTCTTTCAGCACGTCGCTCCCGTTTAAACCACACGGAATGCTTGCTATGATGCTGGCCGCTTGACCTTTGGGCCCCTGCAGATTTTTTTTCGTCAGGTGGGAGGTGAAGAACAACATGGCCACTACCCGGAAGCGCACTGTTTCCCGCGACGGTGTGACGCAACGGCCCCAGCGTTTCTCCCGCAAATGTTACAACGGGGAAACCGCATGCAACCGGGCGATTTTCGTTTAAGTCCCTGGCGATGCCGGCCACCTCAACGTGG
>NW_027124060.1:34907-51422 GCF_001457755.1 Trypanosoma equiperdum
CACGCTCAATGGAACGTGCACTACGGTACTTACTGCCTGAGATTATGGTCTCCCGGGAGGTGTTTGGTTTCTCTCTGAAACAAATAAAAGACAGGATTGAATTCTGCGGCACACCCATGACCATGGTGCTTCGATATGAAGTGTCCTTCACTTTTCTTCCATGGCTTCACTCCAGTAAGAAAACCGTTTTTAACTTCACCAGCATTTCTGTTGTTGCTGAAGACGCCCTTTGCATACACATTGCGGATCCATCGATTTTTTTTTTTTAGTGTATAACCCTGCAGATTCGGTTTTTCATTCTCTTCTTTTTTTCCCCAAGCACCACTGGGGTCTACGGGGTTAGTGCCGCTGCACCAAACAATGTGTGTTCCCTCTTCCTGGCACAGGTCCCTCCATAGTAGCCCTACTCCCGGTATGCAGAACAGCAAAATCATTCCTAGAGACCGCCTTTTTCAGTCCATGATATCAGCATTCAAACGCACAATCGTTATATCGACCCTGAAGAAACAGTTTCTGATACCGGGTGGTTTGCTCCGTAGCTTTTGTAACCACGCAGTTGTCAAAAGCGAGCAAAACACGGTTCAACATCAAATATTGAGGCATATCACATGCTGCTGTGACACTTTCCAACGTGGTGCTGTCAACTCCGACTCTCACCGCCTTGTTGCGTGGAAAGCTTCCAACGGGTCGTACAATACTGTCACAGTCCGCTGGGTGGAAGCGTGCGAGTATGGTCTGCGAAAGTTATGACGACGGAAACTAAGGTTTTTTCTTCGCTTTGAATTCCCAGGAGTTGAGCTACCCATCTGATTTGGAATAGTGTGGGCGGAATCCTGCCGGGCGTCTCTGTGATTTCTCTTTGCAAGCACTCGGAACCATCTCAAAGACACGCATACTGTCACCATGCTAAGCGTGCAGGCTTGCGTTACGGGAAAAGATGGCGGCGTGCTGATGTCAGGCTTGGTCCTTACTCTGTGCAGTATCGTGGTGCCATGCTTCCTCTTTCTCGGCGGTTTTCCGTCCTATGGCCAGGGGAGAGGATAAACGGCTTCAGCAAACATAGCGGACTGTTATCCCTTGGTTTCTTCAACTGTTTGCAGTGAGATTTTTTTTTGACTGCTATGGACCTGCTTAGAAACGTCCACACCTCAGTTATGCGTTCAACCGGCTGAAACGCCTCGGTAGTTTCATCCCTAGAAGCCGGCACCCTGATCAGTGGTGCGTCGGGGTGCTTTGTCCACCGCGCTTGATGCGTCTCTGCACGAGTTTCGGTTGACCGTGGCTGCGCCAGCGGACGGCTGCCTACCACCAGACCTGCACATGACAGTGGTTATGAGTTGTAAACGGATGCTGCATAGTCGACGCTACTCCTCTCCGCGTTTGACAGTTGGGAGTCGTAGTTGCCCCTTGGGGCAACGACTCTAACACGTATGGTCCATATGCTAAAACGGCTAAGGCCATCCTTTTTGTTACCCTCCAGGGGCTTTCCGATGACGTGGGTTGCGGTCGGTACATTTCTTCACCATACCAACAAAACCAACCCCTACCCTCTACGGAGAACCGTTTCGCCAGTACTACGCAAAGGTATTTTTCGCCTGACTGAAACTCTGGCTGTTTTATAAGGCTGTTTCTCTATGTCGGGTATCGGCTTTTTTTTCATCGTCGAGGTTTCGCTCTCTTCAGCAGAAGTAACTTTCTCGAACCCAGGTCCAGCGTTGCTATCTCCGTCTCGGGGCTGGGGCGGCGGCTTTAGACGGTATTCGGCAGTGTTTGGCTGTCCGGTTTGCGTCCAACGCCCCATCATGACACCACCACATCCTTGTTGCACTTCGGGCTTTGGCGGTTCCCATTCCTTCACCAACATGTCGGTCCACCGTTGTCCTGCTTCCAGGACTCCCCGGAAACACGGGAGCCCAAGACGCAGTGGGGTGGCTGCCGGACCGCACACTTCCTCGAGGTTTTCGAGCTCTCTGTGCTTCCATTCAGACTCCTGTAGAGGTAGGCTGGTGTGGCAGTGAGGTGAACGTCGAGGGTGAACGTGGGGTGCTGTGGTTACTCCTCCAATCGATCCTAATCTCGTTGCCCCCCTCGGGCTTCCGGTCCCACTGCACTCCGACCGACTCGTTCACCGCCGTCACCACTCACGCTGAAGTGGACCGGAACGGTCCGCGCTTGACAACCGGAAGTAACTTTTCTACCTTTTCCGGCACGCCCGAGCACCTTGTGCGGGGAGCGGCAGGTCGCCGCACCCCGTAGAGAATTTTCGCTGTGGACAGTGCGTCGCCACCTGACGAGCCGGCCGTTGGCGGGGTCTATTGGTGCTGCCCGCAGCGTAGTCGGGGGTGCCTCCTCTCCTCCTCGCTGGAGTTCAGTGGCGGGCCACGCCTTTGGTTCCCTCGCCGGTGTCGTGGATGCTTTGCCTTTAACGATTTCGAAGACGGGGTTAAGACGAAGGTGCTGGTCATACCGCAGGCCTCGGTGTTACGTTTCATGTGGGGCGGCACTGTGACCATGTAGCCTTTACTTTGCAAAATTTACTGTGTGTATGGCGGGCATGGGTGCTAGATGCACCTCGGTGGGTTGCATATGCACGGCACTGAGTCTATTTGGCATCTGATGCGTCGGCAATGCACCTTTCGACGTTTTAAAGGGGTTCTGACTGTGCACTTATGTGTTGAAATCAGGATGTGAACATTTTGGTACAGGGTACGTTCGCAGGTAGCGCCTTTCCATCCCTTTTGCTTCACAGTTCATATTTTACCACTTCAAAATTCTGTTTTTTCATTGTTTCCTTGATCTAGTGTAAAGTATTTTAAGCAGGGGCTCGACCGCCGTTATCTCATGGCGTCGCGTTTGGCTGCGTTTCAACCGGACATCATCGAGTTCTTTCTAGCGAATAAAGCATCTTTGCAAACACTTCGGAAGGAATGGCGTGCAGTGGAAAAGGGCTTTGTTGGCTACTTCAAGGATTTCAGGGATACTCTAAAGGAACTGAGGGGCAAAGAGCAGGCCGATAAACAAGAAGGCAAAAAAGAAGAGCTTTCATCTGGTTCGCGTGCTGTCAATCAGTTTTATGAGTCGGAAGAACTGGCGAAAAGAATGAAGTGGAAAAGGATAACATGGGATGAGGAAGCAGATTATAACGGCTTTGCGAGACGGCTTCTCGACAATGACGACCTAATTAAAAGTGTACCTGCGTTCTCGTTTTTGGCAATCCACGTGGCGAAGGATTCCTCTTGCGCCGATTTTGTTCGCTTCCCTCCTCGGGAGCAGCGCTTTCAGTCGGGAACGCTGACAAACTGGGTTCTCAGCGAAAGGACTCCGGCCACAGTCGAATGTTATAAGCCAAGCAAGGTAAGGAGTATGCGAAGCCCCTTCGAGGTAGATTGGACTGCCGGCGAGGCGAGGGTTGTCGATACAACTTCTATACAAGAGGTCTTGGTGTTTTTGCAAACTGTTGCTCCAAGACTTCAAGCCCTACAGGTGCGTATGGAAGAGCAACAGAATCAAATTGCCAAAGACATTCCGAAACTGAAGCTTCGCGTCGGTGCGGAAATAAGGTACAATAAGCATGATACAACTGCGTGGGACGACCCCAACAGGTGTGCGGATCCCGATTATGTGACCCCAGACGATGTTCAGCAGTTCGTTGAGGGAATGATGAAGTCCGCCTTGCTTTACCGTTGGTTTCTCAAGGATCAGCGTGTGCGCATTATGCCCCCCGGGCGCCCGTACTTACTGAATCCAGAGAGAAAGGAAGTGCAAATCCCCGCGAATTTTGCCGCCTATAACTGGTGGGGGGCACATGCCAGATTCCAAAAAGTGGAGGCGTTCATACTGTTCACGATCAATATGTGGTGGCTTTGGTTCACACTGGCTATTGTTATCGTTGGGGATGTGGAGATTCTGTAACTGATTTTGTGGGCGTTTGTTTTACAGAGATAACTAGCATGCCGTCTCCCGAGTGTCATATCACTTGTAAGATAGGCGGAGGCATTGGTATGCTAATATCGTGGGTGAATTTATGCGATGTTAAACTTCCTTCTGATCGTCATGGGGCTCTATTTTTCTTCACTTTTTCTTTTGCGCTATTTCTAACATTCCTTTATCGCTATTTTCTTTCTGATTCTCATTCTGTCAGGATCGTCGGTTGTTGGAAATCCTCCTTTAAGTCACAAAATGTCACGAGCATCTATAATGAAGGAAGCCTTTGAGCTCCTTCAAAGGGATGGGAAAATCCCAAAGGCTTCCATTCCAACTGCTCTTCGGGCTGCCGGCATGAACCCAAGTGAGGAGAAGTTAAAAGAAATCATGGCGACCGCCGTTGATATCGACATGGCAGGATATGAGTCTCTTGTAACTGAACATTACGATAAGACGGATACAGTGGAAGCTGTGAAGGAAGCATTTCGCGTTTTTGACAAGGACCACAATGGAACAGTTTCGGTGGCTGAGTTCCGCCACATCATGACAACTATGGGCGAGAAATACACGGAGGAAGAATTTTGCGACTTGATTCAGGGTTTCGACGCCAACGGGGTAATACCCTACGAAAAATTTGTGGAAAAAATGCTTGCACCCTTTACAGAGCATGAGAGTGCGTAGTTAACTCGAAGGTGCACAACGCTATGTAGTCCTCTCCATATGAACACCCGCCCCCTTCGTTTTGGGGGGAAATCCGTAGACAACTCTGTGAATATGTTTGGTTATAAAGAATTAAGAATCGTATTGTTTATGTTCGTTTTGGTACCACCTCACATGTTTTCCCTGTATAGAAAATGACGCTTCTGTTTGTTCTGCTACTTCTTTTGGTTCCAGGAAAGGGTAATGGTAAAGGTGAACGTTATCAGCCGCTCTGATTTGGAGTGGACCAAGGATCGGAACGGTGAAGTTCCGAGGGTAAATCGTAATTTTGACAGCAAATACAATCCCATGGCGAAGCAGGTGGAGTTCACGCGTGCAATCAGGGCAGCAAAACTCGATCGTATGTTTGCGAAACCATTTTTTGGTGCTCTTAGCGGCCACCAGGATACAATTCAGTCGATTGCTGTGGATTTTACCAATTTGTCTACTGTCGTTAGCGGGTCTGTCGACGGCGGTATGATTGTTTGGGATGCTTTCACGAAGAGGCCCAAAGTGATTGTGGATGCCCACCGACACTCAATCGACGGACTTGTGATATCTCCTGATGGGGTGGCATGTTTTAGCGCTTCCCGGGACAAGGTGGTTAAGATGTGGGACCTTGATTTTTCTTCGGATAGCTCCAAAGTAGAACCCCTGGCGGAGTACCTTGGGGAGTTTCCGTTTTCTTCAATTGATCATCACTACCAGAAATCACAGTTTGTCACATCGTCCGATGTGGTGCATGTATGGGACGTCAACAGAACACAACCTCTTCAACGGTTTTCGTGGGGGGATGACACGGTTTCGTGCTGTCGCATTAATAAAGTAGAGACGAATCTGGTTGCATGTTGTATGTCCGATCGAGGTGTGTTTATATATGACACCAGAACCCAGGCGGCCCACTCCAAGGTTGTTTTGGAGATGTGTTGCACGAGTTTAGCATGGAACCCGATGGATCCGAACACTTTCGTCACAGGAAGTGACGACCGGAATTGTTACCTATTTGATATGAGGATACCGGGACGCCCAAAGAATGTTTTCCAGGGGCACATTGCCGGTGTGACGTCTGTTGACTTCTGTCCCACAGGGAAAAAGTTCGCAGCGGGATCACTTGATTTTACGCTTCGTATTTGGGATATTCACCAGACAACCAAATCGAACTCTATTGAAATGTTTCACACGAAGCGCATGGCGAAAGTATTTTCGGTTAAATGGTCCCCGGATAGCAGATATTTATATAGTGGAAGCGAGGATGCTATCCTTCGCATTTGGAAGGCAGACGCAAGCAAGCCCATCCGACCTTTGCGAGGACCGGAGAAGAACACGTTTAACTATATGCGTTCATTAAAGGATAAATATTCTGGGTTTGTAGAAGTGAGAAGGATTACTAACCAACGGAATACACCTAAAGCCATCCGCAGTGCCCAGAGGCGTAGTAAGAAGGCTGAGAAGAGAGAAATGGTGAAGGAGGCATCACGAAGAAAGTCTGATGACATAAAGCCTTTGGCAAAGCGCAAGGTTTATCAGTATCTGAAGTAGGGATCTCGTCCGTAAGCGCGTCAGTTGCCTGTTAAAATGTTGCGATATGTTAGTACGTATGAAAGAAGTAACTATAGGTTTGTGTATAAGCGGAAAAAAAATTGTAAGCCCCATTCTGAGTTAAATAACCAATGGAAACGCAGTTTAGTCGATAACTTCATTAACCATTACACCTACCTGACATTTGCTGTTACGTGTTTGCTCTTCCTACCTAGCTGAATTATCCCTGTATTCGTTCACCTTGTTTTTTTTACGAACTTTAAGATCCACCCAAGCACGGTAAGCGCATTTTCGTCTTGTATAAGGGATGACAGCTCTAGAGCGGTACGCCTTTAAGGTCGACTATTGCGACCCACAAGCAAACCTTGTGAGGCAGTATCTTTTGTTGTACTTTGCGGAGGATTCGACAATAGAAATGCACGACCTCAAGACAAAACGTGTTTTTCTCAAGCGATGCGCCTATCCGTCACTCACTCCAAGGGAGTTGTTTATTGGAGCAACTGTTGGTGTTTTTTCACGTTCATTGAAGCTTGTGGACTATGGCGATGAGGTAACGCGTCGCCACTTTTCAGGATCAGAAGCCGAGTTTGTTGTTTTTATCCAAGAGGGAGGACTGTGTCATATGGGTTCCATTATTGATAGAATGCATACTTGGGAGCTGAGAATAACAAACATCCGATTGGTTGATTTACCGGATAGTTTGTGTCGTGACCTCGGGGTTTCTAGACGTTGTGTGGCGATTCTGTTTAAGGGATCAAACGCCATAGAGAAAGTTGGAGGATTAAGTACAGAGTTTCCTAACATGACTGTAGTTGTAGCGGAACCATCAGATGTCAACAGTGTTCGCGGTGCCGCTTTCGGACCTGGGGGAACGACTGCTGTGATGAAAAATTGCTCTGTTTGTGTGATCAAACCTCACGCTATAATGAGCGGTTACCAAGGGGCGATCATACAACGTTTAATTGATGAAGGGTTTCACATTACAGCTTTGGGGATGTATAGCTTAACTGTCGCCGATGCGGAGGACTTTCTGGAGGTATACAACGGCGTTGTTCCTGAATATCAGAGACTTGTGGAGCAGATGTCAAGCGGCCCGTGTTGGGCAGTGCAGGTTTGCGCTGAAAATTCTGTTTCGGCACTCCGGGCGATTTGCGGGCCGCATGACCCAGACGTTTGCCACGTACTTTTCCCTCACACTATTCGATCAAAGTACGGTGTTGACCGCACTCGAAATGGGGTGCATTGTACTGACTTAGAAGAAGATGCGCCCCTAGAGTCTGAATTCTTTTTCTCGCTTCTGCAGAACGCTTAGTTTGACATTTTCCCTCCCCTTGTTAGATGTTTTGTCGTTCAATGTTATCATACCAAACCTTGTCAAGAGTCTGAAACTGTGCATGTAAGTGTCTTTTTGACGTGTTGATGTAGCACAATTGTGGCACGCAGAGCTTGCGTGGGGAACAAACGTTGGAATGGAATGATATAACGGGTCCTTTGGGGTCTTCGTGGCCTACCAGATGGGTTCACCATGTTGTAGAGATCCTTTCGCTCTTTTATTTATTCTTTCCCTCGTTAACGAAGAGAATAATTGCAAGGAAGTAATAACAGCATAGGGGCCCATAAAGCCTTTACAGTAAATACCTTTTACGGGCACTCAGGAGGATGATTCAGCCACAATTAATTTTACTCCGCGAGGGTACCGATGCCTCTCAAGGTAAACCCCAACTGATCAGTAATATTAACGCATGCATGAACGTTGTTGACACGGTTAAAACGACACTTGGTCCCTGTGGGATGGACAAACTGATTCACAACGGCCGTGAGGTTAATATTTCCAATGATGGCGCAACGATCATGAACTTGTTGGAAGTTGTCCACCCAGCAGCCAAATGCCTTGTGGATATTGCCATTTCGCAGGACCATGAAGTCGGTGATGGGACAACTTCAGTCGTTGTACTCGCTGGTGAACTTTTGAAGGAGGCAAAAAACTGCGTGGAAGATGGAATCGCACCACAAGTGATCATCAAAGCGTTTCGTAATGCATTGTCCGTCGTAATGGAGGCGCTTCAAAAGCTATGTGTTCCGTTCGATCCCAACGCAGAGGAAGGTCGCCGAAATCTTGTGCGGTGTGCAGAGACTGCACTGAACTCCAAACTCATCAATACAGAGCGTTATTTCTTTGCCAAGATGGCAACCGATGCTGTGTTGAGTCTCGACAACGACTTAAACCTCGATATGATCGGCATAAAGAAGGTACCTGGAGGCAGTATGGGGGAAAGTATTCTCGTTGACGGTGTCGCGTTCAAAAAAACCTTCTCTTATGCTGGATTTGAGCAACAACCTAAGAAATTTCAGTGTCCCAAAGTATTGCTCTTGCATGTCGAACTAGAGCTGAAGGCGGAGAAAGACAACGCTGAAGTTCGAGTGAAGGACCCCAAACAATATCAGTCAATCGTGGACGCTGAGTGGAAGATTATATTCGACAAGATGGAGAAGTGCGTTAGAAGTGGCGCCAAGATTGTGCTATCTCGACTTCCCATCGGTGATATAGCAACCCAATACTTTGCCGACCGTGACATCTTTTGCGCGGGCCGTGTCGCCGCTGATGACATGGCTCGTGTGGCTTTGGCGACGGGTGGTGTTGTTCAGTCTACTGTAAGCAACATCACTGAGGATGTTTTGGGAAGCTGCGCACTCTTTGAGGAGCGGCAGGTTGGGCCGGAGCGGTACAACTTCTTCACAGGATGCCGGAACTCGAAGACCGTAACAATTATCCTTCGGGGTGGGGCTCAACAGTTCATTGATGAGGCTGACCGCTCCCTTCACGACGCGATATGCATCGTGAAACGGGCATACAGGACTGGGTCCGTTGTGGGTGGTGGTGGCGCAGTGGAAATGGAGCTCAGTAAGGTTCTTCGCGAATATTCGCGCACCATCCGTGGGAAGGGGCAGATGGTAATCAGTGGTTTTGCGCGTGCTCTTGAAGTCATTCCACGGCAGCTGGCGGAAAACGCTGGACACGACAGCACTGACAGCCTCAACAAGCTCCGTCAGAAGCATCACGCGTCTGATCAAAGCGGCAAGTGGTATGGTGTTGATATCCTCCATGGTGGTGTGTGTGACACATTTGAGCGCTTTGTCTGGGAGCCAACACTAGTGAAGCGAAATGCCATTCAAAGTGCCACAGAGGCCGCCTGCCTCGTTCTCTCTGTTGATGAAACCGTTACAAACCCAGAGTCAGAAGCAGGGAAAAAGCAGGCTGCCGCAGGTCGGGGTGGTGGTGCCATGCCGGTCAGTAAGGCTGGCATGGGCGGATTATTCAAAGGGGCTCCGGGCGTAACGAGGATGAAGGGTCGTGCCGGCCGCTGACGGAGAGTTCGTGGCGGGAATTTACTCGTGTTGTGGCTGCTCAACCATTTTAAGGACAATTAAGTGATCAAAAGGGAATGAAACGAAAGAGGAAAGGGTAGTGAACGAGAGGACTCGTGTACAAGCGAAATTAAGAAGGAGAAACAAGGACCGAGAAAGATATAGATCTCTCTAAAAAATTTTCTAACACGAAATTGTGTGCAATTAAAATCTTTTTTACTGATTTGGTGCATGGCTGTTTGCATTGTGCTGTCACACTTCTTTGCCCTCTGCGGGCCCAATATGCTAGCACCTTTGATTCAAACTGCACTTCTATTTCCCTTAGCCCTCTGTTCTCACATCCAAAGTCGGCAGGTTTTGATCACAGGAGTCCGCCGTTTCTGCCTCCTTTCATACCCCTCCACACACCACTTTGGAAAACAAGCGGTGGAGGTAGTGTACAGAGAGGTGAGGCAAGATAAACTCCCCAAGGGAAGCTTCAAGTAACTACGGGAGCGGTCTCCCTGTTCGTAAGAAACGTGCAGAGGAACCCAATTGACCCTTATCGTCACCTAGTTTTGGTTTACAGATGCTTCGGCGATCACTCTTAGCGTTTCCCTGGTGGAACTTTCAGACAGAACATCGACAACGGTGTGTGTTGATGTATGGTGGGGCTCGCACAAAGAACACACATAATGCAAACCACCGAGTTTTCATCAAGAAATACAAGCGGAATGCGTTCCCTAACCGGACTAGGCATCACTGGGCAGTGTCAATGACCGGAGTGCTTTCTCAGCGGCCGCGTCGTATGCCCTGGCCTTACGACCTAACTTCCTTGATATTCAATCAACCCAGGCAAGGTTCAGATAAAATTGGCTATGTGGTAGGTACGAGTATGCTCAAAACGGCGGTTGTAGCCACAAATCACATGGTGTACTACCCCAAGTTTAACCAGCGCGTCTCACGCACCAAACGATTTTTTGCCCACGATGAAGATTTGGTCTGCGTTGAGGGCGATCTGGTTCACATCAAGCAATGCAGGAAGATATCTAAGTACAAGCATTACTATGTCTTTAGTATTTTGGAACCGAACGTTGAAGGCCGAGAGCGGTTAAAGCTTGGTCTAAAGGCTGTTCCACCTCCGTTATTCGGTTATCCGGTGTCGCGGCGAATTGTAAAGCTCAATTTGACGAGCACTGAGGGTACCCAGGAGAAGCTTGCCGCGGCCATCCAGGAGCATGTGCAGGACGCCTATAGGTTTTCTGGACCAACACCCGACCAACCGCGCAATCGCCTGGCAGACCCCGTAACGTTTGAAGACGCAAATAATATGATTGCTCCCAATGCTCCGGCAGCGGCGGCCTTGGATGCGAGTGACAGCCCGCCGCTACTGGATCGGGGGGAGTACACGGAGGTGGAACAAGATACACGAAACAAGAAGGGAGACGATTACTGGATGAACTTGCAACCCAAAGAGAAATATGACTTCAAGAGCTTTAAGAAGTCTCCTTAGTCGCTGCTTCTTTCCTTGACTTTATCTAGTTGATTTCGCCTCTTTCAGCTATCAGTACATGCGGTGGGCTTTGGGCCTGCTAAAGGCAAATGATTAGCACATCCTTTCTCCGGAGGCGCAGTGCTGAACTTCTGTTTTTGTCGATTGTTTCTTTTTTTTTTTTTCACCCTTCTATGAAATCTTCTCATTTTTCTGTCAGAAAAGGAAGGGAAGATACTCGTACACCAACAAGAGAAGCGCTCCCCGTGCGGAAATGACAGGGTTCTCATTTGAAAACGTCCAGCGTAACCTAAACCTTGAGCAGCAAGGCCTGCACCCACCAAGGACATTGAAGACTGGCACTACCATTGTAGGAGTTGTATTTGAAGGTGGTGTTGTTTTAGGCGCCGACACGCGGGCTACTGAAGGTTCTATTGTGGCGGACAAGCGATGCAAAAAGATTCACTACATGGCACCCAACATAATGTGCTGTGGGGCCGGAACCGCCGCGGACACGGAGGCCGTAACTAATATGACAGCTGCCAACTTGACACTTCACCGTCTTGGGACCGGCAAGCAATCACGTGTGAGTGAGGCGCTGACGCTTCTTAAGCGACACTTGTACCGATACCAGGGACATGTGAGCGCCGCACTTGTCCTCGGTGGTGTAGATGTAGGTGGTGCTTTCCTGGCAACTGTGGCGCCCCACGGCAGCACTGATCGCCTTCCTTTTGTTGCAATGGGCAGTGGAAGCATTGCGGCGATGGCAGCCCTGGAGACGGGTTATAAAGAGAACCTTACTCTGGAAGAGGCGAAACAGCTGGTCGTTTCAGCGATTCACAAGGGCATTTTCAATGATCCCTACAGCGGAACGCAGGTAGATCTTTGTGTCATCACGAAGGCAAAGACGGAAATGCTTATCGGGTACGACAAACCCAATGATCGTAAGTATCCTAAACATGACATCAAGCTCCCCCCTGGTACAACTCCTATTCTTCGTGAGGAAATACGCCAGTTGGTGACAATCACCGAATTGGAGTGAAGGAAGGAGGTACGGAGAAAGTGAAGTATATGTGTGTGCGGGGCGAAGAGTGAGAGGAGGGGGAAAAAAATGACGACCACTCCCAACCAAACCAAGCCCCAGATACCGTTTGTGGATGGGGAGTGCAGAGGAGGGGGGAGGGAGGAAAGAGCAAACAGATGAAGGAAAGGTAAGGATGTGAAGGGGGTCAAAACCGCGGGATGGATGAGGAAGAATGAAGAGTGTGGTTATTATTTTTCTTATGCCTCTTCTAGTGAAACTGACGAAGTAGCTCAGGTTTGCCAAATCTCCATCTTCCAGCGGCAGTGATGCTTCTATTTTTGTTGGTACTAATGATTATTGTGTGCACTGATTTCGCCACGGACTATATATATGTTTTTTATGAGGTTGTTCCCTTTGTTGTAGCAGTTTTTTTCGAAGGAAGGGTGATAATAAGAATAGGGGGCTTTATTTGGAGATGTACAGGCCAGTATACTGGGTAGTCTCTAGGTAGTCGTCTTAAATGGGCTATCACATGACCTGCGCGAGAGTTGGCTCGTAGTTTTATCGCTACGCAGCATGTAGAAAAGTTCTGAAAGGGGATTTACGTACCATAGCGACGATTAGCGGGTAACTTGTTCTGCTGGAAGGAAGAACTGCCCTGTTTGATTGCTTAGGGCCAAGCCCCAAGCAGTGTAAACACAACCCTGGAAAAACGGTTGGCACAGCTTTTTGATGCTGAAGGGGTGTGTTCTTGGTCACCGGATTGTGACAATGTTGCTCAAATGGATTACGAGACACAGGTTACGAGTTTTGTTGTTTTTCATTCGGCGTTTTGAAGCGGCCACCCCATCTGTGCGTTTGAAGTGTGTGAAAACATTCTGAAAGCTGTTTGATTAAAATTATTCTATCTTATTTTTACGTTTCCCAGCGATGGGCGTTGTTGTTTCTTCATTGTCATAACTGTCGTTGTTAGCATCTTCCTTTTACTTTTTCAAACGGTTCTACGTCACCGCCTCATGGATGGAGTGGCAAACGTTCCCTTGTTGAAAAATACGCTCGCTTTGCTTTCTGTTTTGCAGAATGTAGGGCCACCCCGTTATTATCGTTGTATAATGGAACGTTCGGCGCGGATGGTGCCAAAAGTTCTTTTACAATCACGGCAAATTCCTGGTAGTGGCTGCTCCCTCCTTTTCTTTCCCAAACTCTAACTTAGTCATCTTCATTCCCGTGTTTAAAGGGAATACGTATCGGCCCTCCTCCTGTCGAGGGTCCGCTCTGCTTTATTTTACACCGCAGGAGGAGCGGAATGAAGGTGCGGGTGGCCAGATGTGACCCACAGATGCTGGATTTTGTCACGTGGGCTGTTCTCAAGGGATGTCGCATGTTTCAGCGTGTTCACACAACACGAATGGGACTTGTTTCGACGCAAGCAATACAGGCATACGATTTTGTTGCCGTTGTACCTACTTCCGCCACATTGAGTTTACTCACAGTATCTAATGATTTATCGTTTCCCCTGAAGGTTTCTCCAGCGAGTCATGGCAACAAGCTTGAGTTTTGGGACGATCTTACCCTTGGGTCCTTTTCATTTGTAGCGTACTTGGCGAAGGCGTTGCAGACTGGACAACCGCGGGGTATTCGGAGCTACTTGGATGTTCTACCGGTGGACCACAATATGCCTATTGGTCGAGTAGCTGATGCGGGACAGATGACGAGGGGCTATAGAGAAATGGCAGCACCACTGAGGGGTGCTTCGGGGAGTCAGGCAACTGACTTTGATGGAGCATTCCGGCATGCGTACTGTCTCTTCCGCCGGCATGGCATACCTTTTTGGAGTCACACAGAGGTTGGTGGCACGGGGCACCCTGAATTTCAAAATTCACCTTTTGTAGAGTCAGGTGGCGGTGATATCATCGGTATGGTGCCTGTTATTGATCTCGCCTCCCACTCTCCCAACCCCAATGCGGCAATTGGTTATCCAGACGACGATATGCTCCAATGGCTTGCGCAGGAGACGAGGTGTAGTGTTGCAAAGGACAAAAACTACTTTGTTATGCAGGCGTTACGCGACATTCAGAGTGGTGAGATGATTACCGTAAACAAAAACGCCTACTTTAATTTTGATGACGATGCATTTTACGCGTGGTTTGGTTTTCGGAACGAATCTCAGCACCGGAATGATAAGGAGGAGGTTATGGTTAGTGCAGGAATTGATCGCGATCACGTGGTAGATTCGTGACAGTTCCACCATTGTGGATATCAAGAGTGGGTGTCGCTGGTGGCGTGCCCGTTTTGACCATGGGACGATTCGGGATGGTTCTTGCATGCGTGTCGACTCGTTGCGTACAACGTGTTTCTGTTTCGCCGGTTAGAGTAAACTGTGCAAATTGCCTGCTCCTCGTTCCCGACGATCGCTATCCTCCTCCCCCCTTTTTTGTCGAACATGCGCCCGTGTTGTTGCGGCTGAATTTTTTGTTTATTACGTGTGAGCCGTTTAGGAGGTGCTGACCCCACCTTTTCCGTTTCCCAATGGCGTCATTGGAAGATAAGGTTGCGCGGCTCCAGGAGCAGAATGCCGCACTCCAACGAAAGGTACGCATTCAGGCTAGCATTATTAGCCGTCTCTCCATTCGAGAGTCACAACTGAAACAAGTCAGACGAATCCCAGTGCTTCAACACCGACTTAACGCTGCCAGGGGTGAATGTGAAGAGCTTCTGTGTGAGTTAGCTGAACGCCGTGACCACGAGGCAAGACTGTCAGAGGAGTTACGCGTGCTTCGGAAGTTTGTTGCGCTAGACGCAAAAACAGAAACTGCTGAGGTCGCGAGGTTGTGTGCCAGGTATGAGGTGATGCAGGAGGAGCTCAAAACCCTACATGAACGGCTAAAGACAACCTATGACGAGCGCGAGGAGTACAGGAAGCGTACTCTTATGTTATGTGATGAAGTGGAATACTATCGTCAGGGTTGGCGCTCCCTTCTTGACGAAACACGCAAACCTGAAGGGTGTGTCACCGGGGAGGAAACTGAAGGGAACATCGTAGTTGAAGGATGTCGGTTCCCTGTTGAGGATAGGACTTCGGAAGCTCGGGCGATTGGTGGGGGATGCAGTGCCGAAACTGTCAGAGCTGCTCGTACCCTTCCTCAGTGTGTCGATGATTATGAGCCCCCCTCTAGTGAGGCTACACTTAGTGAAGCATCAGTAGAAGCCGTTGATGTACTCCGCGAGCAACCAGTTGAGAGTCAGGTAGAACCTTGCCATGACCAGACGGTGGTCGCCTCTGATATTGCTTGTGGAGAACCTGTTGCGTCAGGTGGGGCAAAGGTCCCCGCTGTCGTAAAATCGTTGCGACGGCAACTCTGTTTATCGGAGGGAATGTGTTCTCTCCTTGAGGACAGATGGAATGCTCTCAGCGAGGAAAACAAGTCATTGCTCAGGCGCCTTCGTGATGAGGAGGCTGCTGGCGCATCGTTGAGGAGGCAGTTGCGTGATGTCTGTAGGGAATGTGAACATCTAAAGCAGATATTTGCGGACCTTTCAAGGGTGAGGTTGTCGTTATCGTGATATCCAAACGAACTATCCTTCAAAAATGTTCTTAAAAAGAAAAATTAAATGTGTAGCTTTGTAGTGCTGCCCCCCGGCTCCACCGTCCGCGGATTAACCTTCTCCCGTTCGTGCCTTCCTTGCTGCACCCGGCTCATACGTGTTTCGTTTTTGTTAGTTTCACTGTTGTCAGCTCTTCAAAATTCACGAACAGTAGGTATGTCGCAATTATGGGTAAAGCGCGCAAAGGCTGAGGTATCGCGTCATTCACGTCTCCTTGAGACGGTGAATCGTGTTTTCCCCATGCCGTTTGAGGAACGTAGGTCACGGGTGGGTATGGTCACTTATGGGACCTACCGCTGGCTTCGCTTTTTCCCCCTTCTATTGGTTCCTATTGTGATTGTGGGAGCCATCCTAGAATCGCGTGACATACCACAGGAACATGTCTTCACATCCCTCCACTTGTGGCTGGCGGACCACGGCGTGTTCCGCCACGATACGGTGAAGGCGCTTAACCCCGCATTTGAGGATGAGCGGCGCTCCATTGAATGGAAGGCCAACGACAGAAGGTGGCGGTTTACCGGACTTGATATGCCCTCCATGAGGGAGCTGCGGGAATTCACCGCAATCAATATCGACAGGAGAGATTCATATTGAGTTTGGTAGATTTTTTCTACATATTTAACGGCGGCTACCGTATTGTTCCTGCTCTGCGTTCCCTGTCCACGAGTTGCTTTCCATTGTAACTTCCACTCGCCTTTTCCCGCAGATGTGCCGCAGCTCACGGAGGGGCGCTTGCGTTTCACTTTGTATTGTTACTGTACCCTCCTCATTTCACCCCCTTTCTCCTCTTTCATTGCTTTCACTAGGGTGCCTAAGTGAAAATGGGAAAGGACAAGGCCAACGTCAAGGGTTGCCGGTTCCGCGTCTCTCTTGCCCTCCCAGTGGG
>NW_027124585.1:0-319 GCF_001457755.1 Trypanosoma equiperdum
TTACAGAAAAGAGGAGGATAAGAAGCTACCGCCTCTACTGAAATCACCTCCAAGTAGAAAACCTGATCTAAGTTGTGGAGGTTTAATAGCGCGAGTGTGGGCATTTAAGAGGGTTGAAGCAGCCTTGGATAAAGTGCTTGCAGTGGCTGACGAATGGTGGTCCGAGCAAAGTATTTATATTCCCTTGTTGTTGTGGAGTGTGAAACGGGAAGAAAAAGTCGGCAGTAGGTTCGTTTTGCCAAGAGGACTGATTGGATTGGACAACGACGAACAGTTTTTCTCAGTATCTTACGAAACTTCAATCGACCATGCTGCGTTC
>NW_027124585.1:329-2051 GCF_001457755.1 Trypanosoma equiperdum
TGTTATGCGTTAGACTGGGAGGCGAAGGCTAGGATGATTGTATCAAACTTTTCTTGGTATAAAGAGTGGAAAAGAAAGCAATTTAATAAGAATTACATTCTTTGGAAGTTGTGAACTTGCGCAGAATCCGGAGAGAAATTGAATCTCGCTTATGAGAGTATTTGTGGTGATGCGTTAAAAGAAGGGAATTTGTTTAAAGCTAGGAAGTTTTGAAAACCTGTCAAAACGCAAAGTGGCAACGGCTACATCGAATTATAGGAGGTAAGTACCCACTCACTTTTCAGTCAACCTGATTTTCAACAGTTCACATAGCGTTGCCAACAAAAAGGGTAGTCCATCCAAATTCTCGCTTGACGGCAAGCAAAAAAGCACCGCTGAGGCTTCTATGAGCTCACACGCTGAGATTAAAAAAAAGAAGTTAGCACTCCGTCGAGGCGAACTGTTCCAGCAGAAATCCCTAAGTGCCCCAAAGCAAACTCGCTATACAAGTCATATCACCGGAGCGACCAGCCGCAACTAATAGGTTATTTTTTCTTCTTTAGCCTCAGCTACCCTAAAGTTTCCCTAAAAGTTTCTACTCTGCCAAGATTTGAGAGAGTGAGCCAAGAAGCAATGGAGCTACCGATGCGAACCGTGGTACTGCTTATAGCCGTACTGCAGGTACGCGCGCTCGAACGCCACGTTCAAGGCAAAGCTGGCGACGCAAAAAACGGACAGCAGTATCGCGCGATGTGCACCCTCGTCGAGAAAGCAAAACAAACAGCGAAAAATCTAGGAAAGGCGACGCTTGACGGAGGCGATGTCGATGTCATTGAGGGCTTGAACATGAGTGCCAGTTCACTCGCGTGGCAAAGCAAATTCCCCAGCAAAGAACCAACAGAGCCTGCACCCGCCCCAAAGTGCAGTGGAAGCAACCAACCAATCGAATGCCATCCAGATTATAACAAATGGAAAAGTGCAAAAATTAGGACAGCGGGCAAACACGAAGCAGGCACAACTCTGAAGGTTTTCCCCGGCATTCAGGAGACGGCGCTAGGCAAGCGAACCCAAACGGCAATAGGCGATCTAGCAACGGACGCCGAGGCCGTCTACAAAAAATTACCAACAAACAGTAAAACCGACACTAGATGCGGCACAGGAGGCGGTAAACTACGCCCTGCAAGATTTCTGTTGGGAAAGCAAACACGGCCGCTAAGCGGCGAAGCGCAGGACAAGTGGACACCAACAGGAACCCGGAAAACTGACTGCGAAGGCACGAAAGCGGGCATCTCACTTAGGGGTGACATAACATGTCTTTGCGCGCGGGACACTACTCAGGACAAGCATATTTGCGGATACAATGTGGAAGACGACACCACGGCGTGGAGCAACAGTGCGGCCACAGCGGATGCCACAAGAATAACAGCGACGTGTTAAGAAATTGCGAAACCAAGCTTGACAGCGCAAACAATAAGGGCAGCGCTGCTCAACTTTGATGCCCAACTTCGCTCACACACACAAGGGGAACTCGACGCGATTCACATCGGCACAGCAAAAAACGACGGCAGCTGCGAAAGTAGCAACAACGGCGGATGCGTCGACTACACAAAAGCACTGAAACCGACCGGAACGGGAAAAGCAAACGCAATAAGCTGGTACAACTCCCTATCTGACGCGGCAGACAAACTTGAAGAATACATACAAGCGCGGCGGAAAGAAGATGGAGTGCGGCAGGATCTTCAG
>NW_027123071.1:0-2536 GCF_001457755.1 Trypanosoma equiperdum
TCACAACACTTTCCTATTATTATTATTATCATTATTATCTTAACACTAACTAATAACCATAATGTAAAAAAATACAAAACTAATTAGAATGTCACTCTCATTATCGCCTATAACCCTACTTTTGTGCTATTATAACACAGTTTCTTTCAAAACGTTTATAAATGTGAGACGTGTTTGACCAAAAAGTTGTTAAAATACTTAAAATATCATAAATTTATAAAATTAAGGAAAATTACTTAAAACCATTAAAACAGCAATGCTACTGTGGAATAAGCCATACTCAGAGTGAATTATTTATTAACAAGAAAACTGGAATCCTTGCAAGCATTATCCTTCTAATAGAAGCAAGTAGCCTTCTCGTAATCGCCTTGTTGCTTTCCTGCACATTTGCCATATTTCTTTCTTTCTGCTTTCGCTTGTTTTTTTTTTGCTTTTGTGCTTCCTCCTTATCTAATTTGCACTCCTTTTTTCCATTTTCGTTAACCAACTTGCATGGGGAAGCGCATTAATTTTCGCCCTTGCTGTCGCAAATTTCTTCCTTTGTTGTTTGTGCTGATGGCTTTGGTGTAATAGCTGTTGTTAGGGCAGGTAGCTGAATTCATGTTTTTGCTGCTTTTCTAAGACTTTCCGCTGAATTGGGCAACGTTTGCAGTTGTTCTTGGAGGGGTACGGCCTTACTGTATGCTCGGTCGGCTTTCGTTGCTGCCACTGCCTCTTTTTTTAGCTGTGAAACCCATGGTATCCCTGTCCCGCTGCCATCCAGTTGGTTTTTGTAGTTGACGCATTTTTTTTGGCCGCTTCCTGTGCAGCCTGTGGATGTCGCAAGTCTTAGCATGAAAGGCGCAGCTGCGTCGGCTTCGCTACCCGTCTGGCTTCCGATTCGAGCATAGAAAGCTGTTAGTCTTGCTTCGATGAGCCCAGCTGAGAGCTTAGGTGGCGGTACGTCTCGTCGGCATGCGCCTGTCAGCTGTGTCGCCGCCGTTAGCGCACCAGCTGATCGATTGGACGCGACTTCAGGGAAAGCTTTTTGGCCGCAAGGCTTGCCTGATCCGCTGCCGTGCGGTGTGCAAAGGCAGATCATGTCGTTTATTAGGTTCTCACCGGCTTCGGCGTGTCCGGCGGTGCCGCCGCCGCACGTTTGCTGTTTGTTGCTTCCCATAGCCGCCGCTTTGTATTCTGTTTCTCCCTCGCCGTATATCGCGCTGCTTATATACCCCATCGCTGTTTTATAAGCGCCTTGCAGGTGTTACCTGGCCGATTTTAATTGTTCCGCCAATGCCTCTGCACTTTTGTGTATGTTATTAATTTCGAGATTTGCGAGTACTTTAAAAGCCATGTCTGGCACTGGTGCGTATGTGTCGCTTTCTTTAGGATCCGGCTTTTGTTTTTGCAGCGCTTCAACGTCTTTCAGCCATTCTTTGAGCGCCGCTGTTCGTTCACTGGTGCCTTCGCTGCCGTCTAGCGTGTTGTCCTTCGTCTTCAACCAGGATTCTGTTGCTGTGCTCAGGTTCGCATTGAAAATGGAGTTGATAATGTCGTCTTCGCTAGTAAAAGTTTCTTTCCAGTCGGAAGGTTCAGCCGCGTCCTTGAGCGTATAAATTCCACAGAGTGTAGCGAATGCTGCGGCGTTTAACCCAGCATCAGCGTCCGGTCTTGCAGGCCAATGGCACAGCAAAAGCAAGCCGACTGCAGACGTTATTGAGTTACTTCGTGAAAACTGGCGATGGAGCATGGTTGATGTGTCCCCTTTTCTAGTAAAAGCTTGACGGAAGCAGGCTAAATAAGGGGAATTTAAACCAGCGGCAAAGGGGAAACTCTTAGGTTTGCTTGGAGTGTGTATGTCTGTTGTTATGTTCTGCATAATCATGCTTCGCTGTTGTGCCCACATAGTTTCATAGTCTCCGCTCCACTTTCCACTGTTACATATTTCATTACTTGGATGGTCGGAGCAACATTGAGCTTGTCGCCTTCGTTGGACAGACAAAACTATACTTTACATTCATTGTTTGTCCATTTGTTAGAAATGTTTGTACCAGCTCTTTTGATAGTGCTGCAGGTATGTTGGGTCGCAGCTTGTTTGTATGCCAGTCAAGGCTTTTCACAATCAATTTCGCCTTCTTTTTCAATGCAATTGTCTTCTCTGGAAAATGAATGAATAAAGTCTTTCCCATCTCACCACTACTCAGAAAAAAATCTCTCCTCATAATCTAATTCAATCATTCCTCTCTTCAACACAAATCTCTATTCAACAGTTTCCTTTTAGGCAACACTTCATATTAACAACGGTTTTTAAATACTCTGTTATGACCACCACTCCTCACTTCATTTTAGTCACTCTCCAAAAGCATATTCAAATTTCCCAAATGCCCAAACTCTGTCTATCAAGCCACCACCACTAAGATAAGGTGTTAGCACTTTGAGTTGATTTCAGTAAATGAGGTAAATTTTTATCTTCTTCTTTTCTGTGACTAACATTGAAAAACCAATAGCAACTCTCTACATCTTCCTTGTGATCTGAGTTCATGAGCAAATCCAA
>NW_027123071.1:2546-2690 GCF_001457755.1 Trypanosoma equiperdum
CCCATCCAAATAAATTACAATGCCCTCATCACTTGCATTCTGTTTTTCCAAAAATTCCATAACCCATCTAGGTCTCTTAACATATCTATTCAAACCTCTCATTGCAATTGTAATAATTTCAACATGACTTACTTTGGCACTCAA
>NW_027123071.1:2717-4407 GCF_001457755.1 Trypanosoma equiperdum
AACACACAAAATGTAATAACTCTGGCAACAGTAATAGTATAGTTCTCGAGATAATAAATTTCATGCCCCATTCTACCTGTAAAATTGAGTGGCTATTTCAAAAAATGTGGAGACATTAAGAAAAGAAGTTAGTTGCGATACTAATGTTTTATTTAGTGAAACTGTGTTTATATATATATAATTGTTGTCTTAATATTTTTATGTTATAGCTGTTAAACGGTGTATGCTCAGTGTCTGCAGCTTATTTTTCAGCATCCAATGTAGCTTCTGTTTTTAAAAGTAAGCTTTAGCATCAGATAGTACCATAAACCACGTGAATTTTACATTTTCTTCCATACATATCTACCATCAATATATTTTTATGTGAACTGCAAAAACTAGTTGCACTACAGGGTTAAGATATGTGAGTATTTTATTATCCTTCTTTTATAACTATCCTAACCAATCGTTATACTCATGAAGCCCTATTAACTGTAGTTAATTAATTACTTCTCTTGTTGTTTTTGCAGTCATTTCCGCTTTTAACCATATCAATTTTTGTAAAACATCTGGAGCACAATCTCTATCTGTATCATTTTCTTCTATTTTAAGATGCGTTATCGCCGATTCTGTTGTTTTCCGGAAATTTCCCTTCTTTTCTGTATACTGCTTCTATCACTACTGATAACGTAACGAATCCATTTGGTCTCTACACTGGAATCAGTATCTCACTCAGTTTCCTCACTGTTATTATAATATTAGTATATGTACACTCACAACACTCCAACATCGTTATCATTACTATATTACAATTTCCCTAACAAATATACATCTAAGTAACAAAACAGGAAAAATTAGAAAATGTACATAACAGCACTCACTTTTCATACACTATTATCATGCTACATTGTACCAATAGTCTACTGTCATAAAAATTTTAGATTTTCAAAGCCTTAGAAATTTGCAAAGATTTGGCAAAAAGTGTTAAAATATATCACATTTTAAGAAAGCTAACCAAATTCTCTCAAAATATTTTATTTTCATAAATTTAATAAAATTGAGCAATACTCTTTTTTTAAATTTAATTATAGAATAAGCATAAATGCAAGCAAAAGAGGTGCTTTAACTAGAAAAGAATTGCTTGCTCTGGTGTTTGTGGTTTTTCCATCTTTCCCTCCTTTTTCTTGGTTTTCTCCCTCTTCTTTCTTTGTTGGTTTGCAAACTCCATCTACCAGCTCGCAATCTCCTTTGCAGTCATCTCCCTTTTTGTCGCTGCATTCTTTTTTTTTGCTCTGTGCTGGGCTACTGCTCGTTTCTGGACAATGTCTCAATTGTTACGCCGCTGCTTTTGCTAGTTCGGCTGCTGCAGCGTCTGTTAAGTCATCAGGCGAGACGAGCTTTTCGGCTGGTGAGCTTTTCTCCACACCATCAGCAAAATAGAAAATCTTTGAGCCGCCTGTTTTACTCCATACTTTTTGCTTCAGTTCACCAAAGTCTTCGCCGTACCTGGTTTTGATCTCGTTTTTGATTTTCTGGTTCATCGCGTCCGTTATTTTTATGTTTGTTGGTATCTGGGCTGCTATTCTCTCGACTAGAGTACTTATGTGGCTGTTAATGCTGTACGTGGTGGGTGCTTTGAAGTCTTCCAGAGCGTTCAGCGCGTTGAACTGCTGTTACCACTCGGTTGTGTTTTTATTCAATTCACTTTCAG
>NW_027123071.1:4417-6001 GCF_001457755.1 Trypanosoma equiperdum
CGCTGTAAGAACTAGGCTGCCAGTTATCGCTGTCTTGTAGTTGTCGGCGTTTGTGCGCTTCCGGCCGTCGTGCTGCGCTGGGGCGGCTTGCAAAAGTGTTACTTTATTGTATATTATGTCGGTCCCACTTACTACGCCTGTGCAGGCGCTCGAGCCTCTTGATTGCCAGCAGTCTATGTCCGATTTTATGTGTATAGTCGGAATCATGAAACCTTGTTTTTTGTTTATATCGTCTAGAGACGGCTCTTTGGTGTCCTCGCCGTCATCTGATGTGCACGCTGTTGGAGCCGTGGTTGGCTCTATTGTCGCCGGAGTCAAGGTGGCTGTTGAATAATGTGTGCCACCTGTTGGGTCCAGCTTCGCTTCGCCGCTTTCTGCTGTTAGCCGTCGGACTGCCTGGTAGCCAGCTTCTAGGTGATTTAGCCATTTTTGGTAGCGGCGCACTATTTTGCTATGCGTGGCGTATTGTGCTGATATTACTGCTGACGTTTGCAGTGAAACGGCTGCTATTGGCCCGTACTGTCGCGCTGTGTCAGCGTCTCCGCTTAGTGTTATTGCTAGCAGCCGCTGGGCTGTTGCTGCTTCCTCCTTTACTTCGTTCTCTGCTCTGGAAAGTGTGCTCTCCAGTTTGGTCTGAAGCTTGTTTAGTCTTATCAGACACTTACATGTGTCGTTACAAGTTCCTCTGGCGTTTTCCGGTTCCGATATTTCTGCTTGTACTGTGTTTAAGTGGCTTAGCAGCAACACTAGTGCTGTCGCTGAGGTGTAGTGCATCGATGCTGACTGCCTCCCTTGCCTGTAGTGGATTGAGCGGTGCCGTTAGCGGAGAGATTAGGTGTTGTTTATTTCTGGTACGGATGTTGGTTTAGGTCACGCGTCTTGAAAGTGCTGGCATGCCAATTATTCTGCTGAAAAAGAGGTCAGTTTAGATTTACAGTTTTTTGTCTTCGCCGCCAAGCCGACGGTGCTGCCAACTGGTTTTGATTAGATGCGCAGTGCGTTTCGGTTGAAAGTGTCATATGTGTTTTGAGTCTGTCTCCGAGTCATTTTTTTTGTAATAAAAGATTTAATCGATTGCGGTTCGTTAGGTATTCCTGTTTATGAGTAGAAGAATGCGGCTTGACCGCTGTATTGTTACAGTTCCATCTATCCTATACCATTTAATTCCTGTATACATAATATATATTATTTATTTTCGCTGGTTGGTTCTATCGCCGGCATACTCCCACTGGGTGGATATATGTTTAATGATGATATGTCGCTAACGTCTTGGAGGTAAGCATGGCGTCGAGCATTTCGCAGCGTTATAATTGATTGTTGTTGGTGTGTTCGCCTCTTGAGCGCTAATTGAGACCCCTATTACATTTCTTTTCTCTGCATTTTTTGATACACCCCATCAATACCGCGTCAGTGTGTATTCTTATATGGCTTTCCCTGTCCTTCAAGGGGGTCAACATTTGCCATTAAGCCAATTGAAGAAAGGTGGGGTATCATTTGAAACTTTCTGTATTTCGTACAAATCTCCTTTACCGCTTCACATTTGCACTGTTGCAAGCAGTTTCCGAGTTTTTATTATTCTTTCTC
>NW_027123071.1:6011-6527 GCF_001457755.1 Trypanosoma equiperdum
GCCGTGGCAAACCATCAGTAGTCGAGTTTTAAAATGCTCGTTCAATAGAATTATATTGTTTTCTACAAATGTTAGCTGTTATTACTCTATCTGATGAAAATAAGCGTTTGACATTAGTTCACTCTTACCCAGCCACTGCTTAGTAGATCTGCTTCTCTCGATTCTTTTTACAGCTGAACATCACGAACCACCATCGGCTAAAAACCTTCACGTACCATTATCACCTCCATTGTTATGTCTATTATTTTTGTGTGAAATACATGGTGCCATCATTGACTCATCTTCCTGACGTGTCTTTTTTCTCTCTACTGTACTGTCTAGCACCAAGATGTTGCCTCTCTCCATTTCTCTCCTTCACTCTATTATTATGTCACTGCTGCTACGGATGACTTAGCTAATATATTTAACCAGTTGACTAGATTCTGTGTCTCTCTCTTTTCCGAACCATCACCCTATAGTGCATACTTATGCCCGCTATCGTGTCTGTTTTCAAAGATTCACATATATCAACTCCTC
>NW_027123071.1:6537-11100 GCF_001457755.1 Trypanosoma equiperdum
CTCTTCTCCTCTTTCTTTTCTTTTGCAATGATATTTCTGTTGCTCAATGTCCCTCTTATTCACTTCCTTAATTCCTCCTACTATCTTCCTCAATGCCATTCCCCCATTTTCACTGCTTTCAGAGGCTTTATTTTGGCCGTACATTAGTTTTTCCATACCACTCTTATTATAATATTCGTATACACGTACTCACAACACTCTTCTATCAATATTATATTTATTATCAACATTATTATTATTACTACTGCTTTTATTATTATATTTGTATATACACAATCACAATGCACTACTATCATTATTATTCTCCTTAATATTATACACTACATCAAATACAATAAATAATAAAAAAATTTGCAATTTGCAGGATAGAACTCATTTTTCATGCTCTATTACCTTAATGCGTTACTCCCACCAACATTTTCGTTTAAAATAACACCTTTCAATAATTTCAAAGTTTTAAAAAAAGGTTAAAATATATAAAAATATTTGGAAAAATATCTCATTTTTTCATAAATTTCATAAAATTTACCGAAGAGTTTTAAAATGCTACTGAAATAAGTGCTGCAAGTACCTGAGTAACATAAACCCTCAAATTTCTAGAAAATGACTTTTCATCTTTCTTGTTAGTTTAAACTTCAACATTTTGTAAGAATTTTCGCACTACGGTTTTTTATCAAAATCACAATCAGCTTCAACTTTACAGGGTTTCTCTGTTGTATGCTTTTTGCATTCCTCTGCCGTTTTTTTCGGTTCTTCTGCTGGCTTTTCTGCGTTGGTGGGACATGAGGGACTTGCTTGGTTTTTCTTTCTTTTTCCCCTGTTCTTCGATAAGGCGGCGAACAGTGTAATAGGTCGTGGCATCCGCAATTTCCTGTGGTGCTGTGATTTGTAACAGCTTCTTCTCACCATTTCCTCCGACAGCGGCTTTTGGTGGGGTCAGTTCGTCAACCGATTTCCCTACTGTGTTTTTAATTTCGTCACTGCTTTTTTCAATGGTTTCCTTTAATAAGTTGCCCACATTAGGTTTTTTCGCTCCGCTTTACTTGGCTTGTTCACCTTCTATTGTTTGGACCATCCGCTCTCTCAGTCTGTTACTTGCTATTATGGTTGAAATTTTGCGCTGACGGTGCGGGTGGAAAGGTCTTGCAGCACATTTTAAAGTGCTGTGACCCTGGCGAGTTCCCTTTTTATTGTTGCTGGCGATGGTACGGCGCCGCTCTCGGTTGACGTTGAGTAGTCTCCACTGTCGTCTGTGGCCTGTCGGTTCAGCTTCAAGGGCGTCGTTTCGAACACGCTGCCGCCTACCACAGCTATGTTGGTGCTTTGTGTTGACACGCAGCGCTGCGTTGGTGATCTTTTGCCGCTGCAGGCGTTGCAGCCGCATACAGTTAACGCGCTGTTCGCGGCGGCGTTCGACACAGATTTAGCTTTTAGGGCGATTAGCGTTATCGAGTTAGTTCCGTCTGCTGGAACGTTTGTTTTTGTGGCTGCTGGTTGCCTGGTTGACTAGTCTTTCAGGCACGCACCGTGTTCAGTCGGTGTTACTGCTGTTTTTATCTTGGGGTAGTTGTTGTTCCAGTACGCGGTCGCGGCTTTCACGTAGTTCGAGTCCTGCATGGTCGCCGTTAATAGGTCTTGAATTGCTTCCATCTTCCCGGCAAGTCTGTGGGCTGCTGCTTCTGCGTCGAATATGGTTTTCTTGTGTTGATTTATTTTTGTCAATAGCTTGCTTGTCCCTGCTGAGATTGCTGCTGCAAGCAGGCTGGTTGTTGCCGAGCGCGCACCGCGCGTCTCTGCTGCCACTAGCTGCAGCTTTGCAATTTTGTCGGTTGCTTGTTGTGTTTGTGCGGATGCTGTTGTTATCATTTGCATTGTGTTGCTTGCACGTTGTGTTTGATAATCTGCTGCGTGGCATGGCGTTGTGACGGTTATTTGCTCTGGGTGCTGCGTTTGAGTCCCTTTGACATTTGTAACGACCATTTTCAGTAATAAAAGAGATACAGGTGTCTTTGCATGCGATAAAGTAGCATCTATGCATCCACAAGGGCTATTTCGTATTTCTGTGATATGTGCTTCTTTCGCGAGTGACATTCTGTGCGTTGGTTTTATGTTTTTAGTGCTTTTGGCCGCATATTGTGTCAGAAAAGGGTGAGATAACCGCTGTGTGTCTAGAAAGCAGCTATAAGTAAAATAATATGCCCCTTAATGATGCAATATCGGCTTTAAGATGAAATCGATAGTGTGCTAAACACATATATATTTAGCTGTAGCATCTATTATTTATTGTCTGCGTATGCTTCAATTGCAGGATGACTAATCTTCTTTGAATGAATCTTTGTTGAGGATATAACACTGGATCTTCAATTTTTATCATGGCTTATCGCCGAATATTTACTTTTTTCTGGAAACTGCGGTCCTGAACACGAACTTTTCTTTGAAGTTTTTTGATGCGGTTTATCAATAGTTTGTCATCGTGTATTCTTATATGAATGAACCGTCACATAAATTTGTTTGAAAGTTTACTTTTTAAACATTAAGGAAGGGAGAGAGTATAATTTGAAATTTTCTGAACTTCTTAAAACTCTTCTACATGCTTCCATAAGTGCTTTATCCTTAAATTGCTATTTTCCTCTTGAAATTTAGACAACAGCGGTTTTTGCGTATACTTCAATGGTGAACGTATTAGCAACATTTTTTTGCGTCAAATCGGCCGTCTCTCTTCATTATTTGGCCTGAATATTCAGCCATGAGAGGGTTTCTTGTTCACTTCTTTGTTTGAAAGTGTGTATATTCCGTCCTTCCCGATATCTGCTTTATAATAATACTCGTGTTCGGTCTTAGTCATTCATTTGCACTAAATTACTCTCCTGCTCCTTAAAATTTTTTAAATACTTCTATTTTTGAAATTAATATATCTTTTGACTACTTGTTTTATAATATTATTACATTCACAATCACAACACTTACTTCCTATAATTTTTGTTATAACCTTAACTGATATACATTAAATAAATAAAATAGTCTAAATTCACTAAATTATCAAATCAAAATATGACTTATTTTCCCTACCCTAGCACACTACTAATTTATACCCATTGGCTGCTTTAAAACGAGAATTTCATATTTTTCAAAATTTTAAAAATTTTGGATTTAGCAAGGGGTTTACAAAAGTTTTAAAATATATCAAATTTTAGAAAATTATCGAATTCTATTAAAATAGCATTTTCATAAATTTCATAAGTTTACAGAAAATTCTTAAATTTTTATAATGCTAGAATACTTCCAAACTGAAAAAAGCAGCAGCCATCAGAGTAATTTTCTTATTTACAGTAATACTAGAATCCTTGCAAGTTTCACCCTCCCACTTACAATCCGGAGATTTGCAGTCGTCCTTTTTCTTATCATAGCATTTCTCTGTTGTTTTTCCTCCTGCAGCTCCCTCTCCTGTTCCTGCATTTCCATCTGTTCCTGGTGGTTTTGCCCCCTGTATTGTTGCTATTGGATTGCATTTCTTTTCTTTGTCATCGTACGTGCATTTGTCTTCGTGACAAGTGGCATTTTTATTGTCATGCTTGTAGCAATCCGTGGCGTCTTCTTTGGTTTCTTTTGATGCTTCTCCGCTTGCGTGTGGTTTCGACGCCGTCAACGGCATTTTTGGTCTGGTGCTTAGGTGCTTGGCTTGGTTTTTTAGTGCTTCTAGCTGTATTTCTACGTGCTTTGCCTGTTGTTGTCGAGCTTCCGTTGCTTTTAATTGTTCTAGTGTTTGTGTTAGCTTAATGTACCAGTTCATCTTGTTGAGTGCCGCCGTTTGCCATGCTGTGTAATTTGGTATGTCGACGCAAACTCCGTTGGTGTCTCCGCCGTTGCAGTTGCTGCTTTTGAATGTTGCGATGTACCCTGCTGTGCTGACCGCTGTTATGCCGTCGGTTGCTCCGTGAATTAACGTCTCAACATTTGCTGTTGTTGCTGTAAAAGTCTGCCTTTTGCCGCAAAGCTGTATTATAGCTTGTGCTTGGTGTTGGTCTGGTTGTTGTGATCCGGCGGCGTTACATGGTTTTGTCGCGGTTTTCGTTACTATGCAAGGGTCCGCTAGCCCGCCGTTATTGTCGCAGCAGACGCATGTTATGGCTGCCGCTATGGATTTCGGGTTGGCGCCGTTGTTGCCTGCTTTGCAAGTGTTTTCTCGAGCGTCGTTGCCTGTTGGTTATGTACCAAACATTTGAGCGAGTGTCACCGACGTTTCCGTTGCGGAGCTGTCCCCGTATGCCGCCTCCCGCCGTGCTTGCTGGACGCTGTTGTCCGTTGTTTCGTTTTAGGCGCTTGGTTTGCCTTGCAAGTGTTTGATTAGTGCTCCTGCCTGTCGTGTTACGTCTGCCATTACGGCCCTCACTTCCGACTTGTCGTCGTCGTTTAGCTTAAGGAAGCCGCTGTTTTTAATGACTTCGTCGGTTTTTTTGCCTTTCACAGCTGTTATTGCGGTCACCCAGTCTTTCCAGCTGCCTTCGAAACCCTGACCTTTGACGGATGCCTCAGTTGGGTCTGTGTGCAATTCTAGCGGGTCCG
>NW_027123071.1:11148-16718 GCF_001457755.1 Trypanosoma equiperdum
GGCCTCAAACGTGTGCCGGTTGTCTCCGCTTGCCACATTTCCTGCTTCGACGGCTCTATTCCACGTTGTGACTGCCACAACTAGCATAACTGAGCCTGTTTTAAATTTCTGGTGCATCTCTTTGCCTAGCTTTGAATTTTCTCGAGATTGTAGGTTGAATCGAGTCACAATCTGCCTCCTGTTTCTGTAATATGGAGTCAGCACCGATCGGTTGATCGCATATAAAACACAGAAAATGAACATATTGCATGCTTTACAAATCTTAACTCTCTTCATTGCGTTATTTTCTTGCAGCCGGCATGATCATCACAGCCGTTCAGTCATTTCTACCTTTTTCATTGACATCCATCTAGCCTTCCAACTGGCTCTTCATATTTCATTTCTTATCCTCTACATGGAAGTTGCACGTGTATATTTTGCACAATCGTGGCTTTAAGCTGTAATTTCCCGTTGTATATTCCCATTATTTACAAAATATAATAAACATACTTTGTCTTTGTCTGTGATTTTATATTGTCTTCGCTTTTGTATGCCCCATTTTCATTGGTTTGGGGTCCTTCCAATCCTAGTCTTTTGTTTAGTCAACATTACCCCAACATTATGTTTTTACATGCAAGGTTTTCCTAAACATCTACTGCTACTCTTTACCATTTTTTTAAACGCTGGTATTCTTCTGTTAGGATGGAAGGGTCTCTTAGTCGTGACCATCTTTTTTATTATATGCAGTCGACGTCTAACATGTTCCAATATGTAAAAGAATCTCCATAGCGCTGGCGTTTCCTTTCCTGTTTTTTCCAGTGCTCGATGTGATATAAGTGACGTATCTAAATGCCACTGATTTACCTTTGCGAAATATAACCTAGTTTTTCTCCCTTCTGTCAAGTTTCTCCTTGTTTCTGCGCTGTGTACGTTCGCTAACGAAACATAAACATAAAATGGAGATGAAATACTCGTGAAAGGAAAGTGATTTTTGCCTTTTATATGCTTGAAAATTGCTTTCTGCTGCTTTCTCTTTTTTTTTCTTGCATGTTCTAACATACTACATTTTCCATTTAAACTCTACTTATACAGCTCCCGTTGACATCCTTCTAAACAAAAAGGAACTCAATTTTATATAGTAAATTTTCCAACTAGCGGGAGAGGCCGCTAATGGTTGCTCTTTCTGCACTGCCTTTTGGTGCAATAACAACTTTATTTCCGGCTTTCCTTTGCTGTTTTTATTAATACACTTGTGGCATGTCTCTCTGGATTTGTTGGTGGACTGGATACATTTTGCAATTCCGACCCAGGTCATCAGTTTTTTATGATTATTTGTATAGGTTAGCTCTCAGTCAGGTCGAACTCTCATGTGAATTATACGTTCCTTGACCACCGTTAATTCCTCACATGCATAACAACACCGAATTGTATCCGTATCACCATTTATTCTCCACAATTCATAGATATTTTTGTAGCTTTGTATATGCACTATTTTAAGCAGCTCTCGCATTTTAATTCTTTTTTGTTGCCCACTGTATTCCATTGACAGTCATAGTTTTGAAATCCTTCTCCTGGTATTAATAAATCTTTCCCATAAAATTTAGCGGCTATCACTATAATTGATGATAAAAAGACATCATAATTACCTTGTACTTCTCCAATTTCTCACTTTTCCTTTCTCTATTTCTTCTGCTTTCTAGCTAGATATTAGCATACTGTATTATATTTAAAACAACAGATGCTACTGTTTTTGCTTCAATGGCATCTATCCATTTTCAGTAAAATACGAGCTATTATTGATTTCTGTTTCATGTGATTTTGTGTTGTGACTTCGTGCAGTCTACTGTTTCATTCCAAAATTTATTTTCCTTTTCTTACTGCTTTAGCGGTTTTTCCGCAATAACTTTGTAATTCCACTTGCCTTCTGAAGAGGACTGTATCTCTCCATAATTTTCCCTTCAATAATATCCTTCTGACAAATGATTCTATTCGTCATTTTTCTGTTTAAAATAGCGCATTTTACATCCCCATCTCTTTCTCCTTTAGCGTTTCCTGCAATAATATTTCTCGTTATTCCTCTTTTCCATTTACTCAATTACTATTATTACACTATCGCTATCATTTTGATTACTTCCATTTTTTCTATCCAATCTTTTATAACCACAACTATTCTTATTATAATTTTTGTGTTTATGCACTCGCATACTCTTCTTTCATTATTACCATTATTATTAACATAACCAACACTCATAGAATAAACAAAATAAAGATAGTTAGTGAACATCATAATAGCACTTATTTGTTATTCATACTCACTCCACTACTTTTAACTCATAAGCCACTTTTATACTAAAATTTAATATTTTCATAATTTTTACATTTCGCAAAGGTTTATCAAAAGTGTTAAAATACATCAAATAGCAAGAAAAAATTTTAAACATGTCTAAAATAAAAAATTTTCATAAATTCGATAAAATTTAAATTTATCCAAAAATTCTCATCCTAGAAGCAAAACTGCAAGCAAAAGAGGGGCCTTGTTAATAAGAAACGAATTGCTTGCTGTGGTGTTTGTAGCTTTTCCATCTTCTTTTGTTGCCTGTTCTGCCACTTTTGTTGCCGCCTCCTTATCCAATTTGCACTTCTTTGTTCCATCTTTGTCAACCACTTTGCATGGTGGTTTGCATTTATTCCCTGTTCCTTTTGCTTCGCAACTTTCGTCTGTTTCGGAAGTTGACTGTGTGGCTGCTGCTTTTTTGCCCGTACATTGCTTTGGTTCTGGTTCCTTGGTTGCACTCTGTTGGATTAAAAATGCCGTGACCTCTTGTAGTTTACTACCTGGTATCTTTTGAATTGTGTTACTTGTCAGTTTTAGCTCTTGTGGGAATTCTAGTTCACTTTGTAACAGGTCTTTGATGAATGTATTTTTAAAGTTTTCTGCTGTCGCTCCAATGATGGTTTTTGCCATCTGTTGCAACTCTGAACGCCCCGCGCTGTCCGCGACTGTCGCGTATGTTTTGTGCAATGCGTAGTTTAATTGAGCCTCCATCGTTTGGCTGAGTATGCTGTCGTACACAGTTTTTTCTATATCTTCGGTTGGGCAGCCGGCAGCATCGGCGTACTGTTTTGCTGCTTTGATCGTTGCTAGCACTGCTGGCATGTCCGTTGACGACGGCGTATCATGCGTCAGATCGGCGATGTTTTGGATTTGCACCCCTCCGTCGGCAGTCTTGAGTATTCCTGCCATAAGTGTTATCTCCGATGCGCCGTTTCCGGTGAACATATCAGCGGTGCCGTCCATGTCGGCTTTCAACTTGAACTTGGCTGCGTTACCGCCGTTCGAGCAAAGCCATTGCCTGCGTTTATACCTGTTTTGAACATGTCTGCGGTTACTGTCTGGCCGCTGTTTGGGTCTGTTGCGTCAGGTATGTCGCTACTATCGCAGCCCGGTAGATCTGTTGCAAGTACTCCGGCCGTCGTGCCGGCTGATGATGCTATTAGGCAACTGCCGTTGTTGTTGACGTCGCCTGCTTTAAGTTGTTCTAGCAACTTTAGCGCCTCTGTTATTTGTCCTGCTAGCAATGCGGCTTTCGCAGCGAGCATTATTCCCGCGTGCCGTTTTGTAGCTTCGGTTTGCGCTAATTGGTCAATGCTGTTGTGTGCTGCTTGCGCCGCTAGTGTTGCTAGCCTCGCTTTCGTCTTGTCTTTGCTTTGTAGGCCAAAAATGGTAAGTTGGTCTCTTAGCGTTTTAATGGATGTCCGGCGCTGTTCAAATTTTGAAAGTTCGCTTTTCACGTGCGCTGCAGTGAGTTTGAGACTGGCTGTCTTGCTGCACAGCTGATTCAGCTTGGTGGCGTCCACTGGGTCCTTTGCTGCTGTTTCTGCGATACGCAGTCCGCACGTTACGGTCATGAAAAGTAAAAGCAGCTGATTGAGAAGAGATTCTGTCATCTCTGGTTGCCGCCACTGCTGTTTTTGGAAAATTGCTACGCAAAGAGCTCTTGTACTGAGAGTTACTAGAAAAAATAACGGGTGCTGCGCTGCTCGTTAGGGTGTGGTCTGCAGGGTTTGTTGACTGAGACCTTTTTAAGAGTCACAGCGTCAGAGGTGCACATTTCAGATTGTAGGCTGCTTTTTGGCGCATCATGGGTTTTGAGTCACTTGCTCTTTGTTATTGCACTGTAGCCGGAACGTTTTTATTGCCTTGCGGAGAATCCATACGGCGTGTTGTTTGAGGGTGTCGCGCAGGTTAAGTTCTTGGGGAGGCCATAAGTGCTTCAATTCTCGTTAGTCTAAACGATCGGTAGAGATTTATTGGCGTTTATCTTTTGTTGTTAGATGTTGCGATTCTTTTCTGGTTCTTTTAAGCTATGCTTTTCTTCTGCTATTTTTTGCAGGCGGCTTCGATTGACAATCTTCCTGAGTTGCGTTGCGCGGTTTGCCCTGTTTGTGAACATTTATTAAAGGCACGGAGTTTACTTCTTTAATTTACACTTTACGATCTAATATACAGCACTCTATATTCATATATAAAACACTTAAAGTTTTTGCTCTCACTTTATTTTATTTTCTGTTGATCTCCTGGTTTAGCTTGATGTCGAAATAACCGTGTTTCGTCTTTGTTTTTTCACGAACACAATTTAGCTATTTCTTTTGTTCTCTATGCTGTGTGCCTGTATTTTATCTCCGCTTTATGGTTGGATATTAAGGGACATAAAGTGCCTTTATTGTTGTCTGTTTTATTAATATAATACGCTAATTACACATCACCAACAACTCTTATGTTAATTAGCCCTTCATTGAAAGGTCTGAGCGTCTGTCCAGTAAATCAACACGGATTTATTGTGTTATCGGCGTTGGCTCTTCCTAATTTATAGATATTATGTACTGTCTTGTTTATACACTATTTTAAGCAGTTTTTCTTTTCATGTGCATGGAAATCAGTTAGAAGTTAGAGTTTTAAAATTATCCTTTAAATAATATTAAATTTTTAAACAATTACAGCGCTTACTGCTATTATAAGAAATGAGACAATTTCGACATTGCTTTACGCCTATCCAATCACTTCCATCTTATTCTGCTTCTTCTGGACATTAGAATCCGTCACCATACTAAAAACCAGAGTTACCACGATCCCTACAGTAGCACCTATCCACTTCTACGTGTAGTGAGGATGGCAGTCTCCTCTTCTTAAAGTATGGTTGTCTCCTCTGTTGCGCTTTTTTACCCTCTTTCTTTACTTTTCACTTTTTTCCTTCTTTTTTACTCCTCTGTCGTTTGCTTCTTCTGATGGCGTAGGGAATCCATTAAGCTAGTCGAATGGATACTGTCATCTCTATAACCTTTTGTATTATGATTCTTGTGTTCACGTTTGTTTTTTATCATCTGTATATTACATTCCCTGCTATCTCTCCCTCTTCCGTTTAATAACATTCCCCGTGCTCCCTCTATCCACAATACTCACTCTCTAACACACTCCTTTACCTTTGTTTCCCCATGGCTTTGTTTTAAGGTCTTCTACTTAGGCTTTTAATTTAGTCCTCACCACAACTCCTGTCATAGTATTAGTATATACACACTCACAACACTCTCCT
>NW_027123071.1:16728-20151 GCF_001457755.1 Trypanosoma equiperdum
GTTGCTACTCTTATTATAATATTAGTCTAGACACACTCACACGTTTTTATTATGATGATAATTTTTATTCTTACTGTTGTTATTATAACCTTAAAGTACTTCCAATATCCATAAAATAAGCAAAGAAGTCCGATTCGAAAAATTTCAGAATAGCACTCATTTTTCATTCCCTATCACACACTGCTTTGCATCCATAAGCTACTATCATATACATTTAATAAAGTTCTACAGTCTTAAAATCCTCATAATTTTCTACAATTTCAACAATTTCAAGAAATAGTGTTAAAACATATCAAATTTCGAAAAGTTCAGAAAAATTATCAATTTTTCTCTAGAAAGAAAATTTTATAAACTTCATAAAATGAAGCAAATATCCTTACAATTCTAAAATAATACCAAATACGTAAAATCAGCATCCATACTCAGAAATAATTTCTTATTGACGAGAAAACTGGAGTCTTTGCAAGTTTCGCTCTCCCACTTACAATCTGGAGATTTACAATCTTTCTCCGGTTTCTCTTTGCATTTATCTGCTGTTGTGTTAGCCAGTCCTTTTTGAGGTTGTGCTTCAGGGACTCCATTTGTAGCGGCTTTGGTCGCATTATATTTGCGCTTTTTAGTTGCATCACCTTCTGTTTCATAACTGCATTCATTTTCTTTGTTTTATGTTTCTGCCGTAACTATTTGATTGCATTTGTTAGTCGGTTGAGTCCCCTGGTTGCCTTTGTGGTTGACATTGTCGATGCGTGTCTGACCGGCTGTTGGAGGTGTGATCTTCTGTAGCAGTCCTGTTGCATAGGCTTTATTTTTGGCCACAGCAAGTTGCTGTTCGAGTGCTGTCTCTTCTGCGATCGCTGCTTCTTGTCGTTGCAGCTCGTCGTGGAGAGTTAGCAACTTCTGGGCCGAGGGGATCGCTGCAAAATTCTTGCGGGTAGTGCCGTCATAGCCGCTGCACTTTATTCATATACCACCGTTTTTGCTGCCGTCGCAGCTGCTGCCCGCTTCGAGTGCTCCCAGGTAGGCATCGCTGCCTATTTTCCTTATCAGGGTTTGGATTTCGTTTATGAAACCCATTAATAGGGTTGATGTTAGGCGTGTCTTTTTCAGGCCGGTGCAGTGCTTTACTATTTCATCGAATCCTTATTTGGTCATGATGTTAGTGCTTGATGTCCACTTCTGAGCCTGTGTCTGGCTGCGGACGCAAACTTTTTCTTCGTTGGAGCTGTCTTGTCCGCAGATACAGTAAATAGCAACTGCGATGGTATCTGTCTTTTTCCCGCTTCCTAGGCCGACGCATATCGGTTCCCTTGCTTGTGTATCCAGACCGTCATATTTTTTTGCTGAGGGGAAGTCTGGTGTGGTTGCTTGTTTGTCTCCGTATATAGTTTCGTTTAGGGCCGCTTTAACGGTGGCAGCCGCGTGATTTTTGCTTACGCTCTCTTTTTCGACAATTTTTTGTGTTGGTAATCGCGCCACTGCTTCCATTTGCGCTACAGTCGCTTTGGCCGCTGTCTTTTTCACTGGAGCTAGGGTCGCGAAGTCGCTGCTTCTTATCTCTGCTGTTGAGCCTTCCGCGACTAATTTTTCTGCGGCTGCTTCCCACTTTGTCCAACATTTTTTTTCAGTTTGTGGGGTCTGCTGTATCCGGCGGAAGCTCTTTTGTCCACTCTTTTTTCGCCCCGTCTTTGCTATACCGCCTCTGCCACGAGATTTCTGCTAAGCTCATGTTAAGGGCCAGGATGTCCCCTTCCAGGGCAGCCGTCTGATCCGGAAATTGGTTAATAGTGAATTCCGAGCGTGCAAGATCGAGAATGGCGGACAATGCAGCAAATTCCTGCTCGTTTCTTCCCGCCGGTATGTTGCCTCTTGCTTGCTCTGCCGTTAGTGCTAAGGCCAGCAGCGCTGTCACTGCCGCCGTCGCTTGGGGCGTCACTTAGGCTTTCGTTTTTTGTTTTACCTGCTTTACAGTTGTCCCCGGCGTAGTTGTTCGGCGCTATACTTGGTTAACAGTTGTTTACTGCCGATTGCAGGTGCTTTCGCCGGGACTTCCTTGTGCAATCTAGGAAGCACGGAAGAAAAACAATTATGGTTGGTCCTGTTTGTAGCTACAAGTCTTATTTAGACCATCTTGTTCAATAGCCGTATGGATTTGTTGTTCTGCTACGTTAAATTGCATTTTGGTATCTGCTTAGCTGAAGTTAGTGGTTCGCGCACCGTTATTGACGATGTTCCGCGCGTTAGTGGCCGCCGCGGTGGTATGGTGTGTGCGTTGGTTGTATAAATTGCTTTGGGTTGTACCGTTGCAGTCAGCTCGAAAAGAGGGTAAATTGTAGGCATTTATATTCCCTTTTTTAAAAAAAGTTGCTACATTCGTCGTTGACGCTTCCGAAATAGGGACAAATCATCTTTCTTTATCTTTGCCCCATCCACGGTTTTTCCATTCTCATACCCTTCTAAAAAACCACATTCAATCTATCTGTCGCTACTGACTTCGTCTTGTCGATTAAGAGAGGAATATATCATAAATTTAAAATATCATTCGGAACAATTATCTATACATTAGCACATATCCATTTTGTGAGAAATATAGAGCACAATCTCCTCTTCCTATATCATTTTCTTCCGTGCTAAGCTACTACGTATTCTGTAGTTTTACTATGCATTTTCTTTCCCTCTTTGTCATCTCTGTCACTACTTGTACGAATGACATAAAAAATTATTTAGACTGTTTACTACATTCTCTCTGTCCCTCATTGGCCCATCAATTATCTTCTTGTATAATGATTGCCATTCTCCCGCTCATTTATATAACTGAGTACGTTCCATCTTCCTCGTTCCTTAACTTACTTATGTTGCACCTTTACCATTGTTTTAAGTTCTTATATTTTTCTCATCCACTTAGTTTTCAGCTCTATAGTCATTATAATATTATTATATACACACTCCAAAAAACTCCCCTATTATTATTATTAATATTATTATTATCATCATCATTATTACTGTTACTATTATAACCCCCAAAATATCTATAAGCTAAAAAAGTCAACTAAACGAAATTATAAAACCACTAACTTTTAACACCTATCCACCATATTACTATGCACCCATAAGCTGCAGTCATGCGCATTTTCTAAAATTTTTCACATTTTAAAAACAAAATAATATTTACTAATCGTACATTTTTAGCAAAAAGTGTTAAAATATATCAAATTTAGTCTTTTTAAATTTAAATCAAAGCAGTAAATTTCATAAAATTCAGGAAAACTCCTTTGAATACTCAAATGCCACAAAAAAAGCAGCAGGCATACTCAGGGCCAATTTCTCATTAAGGAGAGTGCTTGAATCTTTGCACTCTTTTTCTGGTTTACCTTTATATTGGCCACAATTTGGACCTGTTCCTGCTCCTGTTCCTGCTCCTGTTCC
>NW_027123071.1:20161-21995 GCF_001457755.1 Trypanosoma equiperdum
GCTGGGGGTTCTGTTGCTGCTTGACTTCCATCTATTACGCACTTTCCATCTTTTCCATCTTTTTTTTCCCATTTGCAACCATTTTCAGTGCAGGTTTTGTTGTCTTTGTGTGCCGTGCAATCTTTGTTTTGTTGTTTGGTGCCTGTTCCTTCACCGATGCTCGTTAGTTTAACAGGATTTGCTGCTTGTTTGGCGATTTCAGCCAAGCTATAGGCCGCATCTTTTTCTGCTATAAGCTGTTCGGCGAGAAAGGATGCTTGTGCTGCTGCTTTCTCTCTCTCCTTTAACTCGGTTACCAGGGTGGACAGCGTCCTTACCCATGGTATGTCCTCAAACGCTTTGCAGGCTTTTCCAGTAAAAGCTCTGTACTTGACGCAAACACCGTCATTGTTTTTTCCGCCGCAGTTCGTGCTTTTAAATTCCCCCAGGTATCCTGTGCCGCTGATTAGCTTCATCTGCCTTTTTAGTGCCGCTAGAATTGACCCAAGTCGGTCGCTCGTTAGCGTGTTGTCTGTCGTGCTTGGGCAGAACGTGAGCGGTTGCGTGATCTGCGTGGCCGTTGGGGCGCTTGCTACCGTCCAGGCTGTCGATGGCTTGACGCTGAAGCCGCACGCTCCGCCGACTGCTGTCGAGTCCGCTTCTGCGCAGAGGCACGCCAGCACCGCCGCTACAGATTTTGCTTTTCCTGTACCTGGTGTTATATCGCAGCAAGATTCGTAGTTGGTGCATCCACTCATCGTGAACGCGTCGGTGTGCTGTACGTCCGCCTTTGTTTTGCCAGCCGCGCCGAAGACGGCTTTTTGTAATTCTTGCTTTACTGTTTTAGCGTCCGGCTTAGCTAGCGCTTGTTGTAAGTTTCCCCGCGCCTGTTCTATTTTTAGGACTTTTGCGAGTATCGGCTTTAGGTGGGCCCTCAGGGCCGTGGCTTCCTTGTCAGATAGCTGGTGCAGGCCCGCTTGTTTTAAGTCCTGGTCGTTTTTGTCCACTTTTAAAGCTTTAATCGCCGCGTGCCACCGCGGCCACATTTCCGCCCAGCCTCCGGGGTCCTTTGTGCCGTCAGGCAAAGTGTCGTGATAGTCGTTTTCGCCTGATTTCTTTTTGAACATTTCCTGCCAAGATTCGTCGCTGACACTCATGTTCAAGCGCAATATATCCGAGAGAGCATGATCGCCGTCGGTTGACACAGGCGGTATCGTTAGAGTAGCTTCTGCCAGAGCCACTAAATCACAGAGTAATCCAAATTCTACTTTGTTTGCGCCTTCTGCTATGTTCGCCGCATAGCCGTTATGAAAGCTCACTAGCATGAGCGCTAATGCGGCAGCAAACTGCATGAGGCGGACGGATGAAACCCTTTTTCGCGGTTCTTATTTATTCAACGCTTTAATCTCGTGAAATAGCTCTATTTTGTGCGACTTCCTTACTTTTAAGTTTGTGTTGATTGTTTGGGAATGCATATGCATTTCGATGGTGGTTTATTATTTTGTTTACCAAGCTTTTGTCACTGTCTTCAAAAACTACGCTTTTCCGCCGCAGTCAGCTCAGAGGTTAGAACGTAACAGTCATTTATGCATCTGCTTCGACATTGTGTCTGTCTCTAACAGCCACGAGCGGGATTTCGGACAATGTCTATCCGCCGCGTTTTAATAGAACATGCAGATATCCTGTTCATAACTGCCGGGCCGTTTTTGTAAAACAGCTGTCAATATTGTCAATATTGTCATTCTAGTTGTTCTGCTTGGTGTCGTTGCGCGTTACACCCTCATGTTTTTCTGCCGGCCATATTGCGAAGGCACTCGCTTAAGAAAAATATGTTAACAGTTGTTTCTTCTTTCGT
>NW_027123071.1:22005-22646 GCF_001457755.1 Trypanosoma equiperdum
TGGTGCCATTTTGTCTGCCCCATGTTGTTCACCTAGTGTTCGGGTCACTTCCGTATGATCAGGCCTCAGTTAGAGGGTTTGCTTCTAGGAATTAAAAAAAAAAGAGACTTTGATCTTTCATTTATTTGATTCAAAAACAGTTTTTAGTGGCCTAGCGCAGCGCCTGTTGAAAAAGTACGCTCGTTCTAACCTTTGCTTACCCCTCGTCGCTGGCTGTTTGTTATTATGTTGCAAAACACTTTGCACACAATTTTCTAGCGAATTAAAACTTTTTAAAATTTAAACACATCACCATCTTTAAACGCATTACCACAAACATTCCCATATTCAAAATTCCACTTCTCTCCACCAATCACATAAGTTTAAGGTACCTACAAACTCTTGTGCTAAACTTCCTTCTTATAAGCTCCGCATACCAAGTAAGATTTTCACAATTCATTTTGCTTCATCTGCGCATGCATTTGGCTTTCAAGGAAAATGGACAAATGGCGCTTCACCAAACTCACCACTACTTGAAAAAAATTGAACCTCTCTTCATAATCTAAGCCAATTATCTCTCTCCACAGAACAAATCTTTTAACAGAAGCTCCTTCCTGAACTTTAGCCCAAATTAAAAAAGGTTTTGAAATACTCTGTTCTGA
>NW_027123071.1:22656-23183 GCF_001457755.1 Trypanosoma equiperdum
TTCGACATCCAATTTACCACATCTATCGCATAAGTTTGAACTCTTCCTGACTTTTCCGTACTAAAGTGTTAACTTTTCAATGCTGCATACCAAGTACAATTTTTCACAATCAATTTTGCCTTCTCCTCCCACGTAAATGGCTTACCTGGAAAAAAATAAATGGAGCCACTTTAATCGTCCCATTATTTGGAATACACAAAAAACCTCTTCTCATAATTTAATTCAATCATTCCTCTCTTCAAAACAAATTTCTGTCCAACAGCTTCTTCCTGAATTTCACTTCATATTAACAACGGTTTTTAAATACTCTGCTCTGACCACCACTCCTCACTTCCCTTTAGTAACTCTCCAAATGCATATTCAAACTTTCTAAATGCTTGGACTCTTGATATTGTATTTTCACCACTAAAATAAGGTTTTCCACTAGGAGGTATTTTAAGCAACTGAGGTAAGTTTTTGTGGGCTTCTCTTTGGAACTCAACGTCAAAAAACCAATAACATCTCTCCACATGCTCCTTGTGATCTGA
>NW_027124637.1:0-3350 GCF_001457755.1 Trypanosoma equiperdum
TTAATAGGAGAGCTTTGTGCTTCAAATTTCACTCAAAAATTATCGAATATACTGCAGAGATTATCACAGTGAAAACAATATAAGTGGCTCAGAAAACTATGTAATGGGAGGAACTTTAGAGTATCGACTGGTTGTGGCAGTTTCGCCGGAAAGTGATAAAATTATTAGCATATTTGAATTAATTAGGGAAACTAACTACTGTAATTCCTACAACAATTCATAGATACGAATTATCAACGCAGGGAATGGTAGAATTTAAGTAGGGAGCGACGGCATATCTGGCTAATTCCAAATTCTACAACAAAATCCACACATGTGTATTGGACTTTTGGCTGACTATACTGAACAAATACATAGAAGCAGACATATCACAACAGTATTTATGAATCAATTATATAGGTAAACACATTAGCGGCACAACACATTTCTTTTCTTGATTTTTCTTACATTTATTTGTAACATCTCAAATTTTATTAGTATGCTAGGGAATAAAATTAAGTATCTCGAGAACTTTAATCTTACTGATATTGATATTATATCTACTGTGTTTAAGTCGATATCCCTTCAAGATGAAGAAGTAAATGACATAACAAATGTGACAGAGAATAATACTAAGAAACAAAGAGTTTTTGTCGTTGTAGTTCAAACTCATACAACTCAAGGATGGTTTTGATTCATATTTAGTGACAAACTAAGCAATGTTGATATTATTTCAATTGCGATGGGAGGTTTGTACAGTCATGTCAAAATGCATAGATGAGTTATGGAATATTTAGAGAAACAGAATGCAAGTGAAAAGGATATTGTAATTCATTTGGATGAGTCTGATGCTATTGTTTCTGATAGAAATGACTATGGGAATGCAGTAGAGTATTTCATGCAGAATACTGCAGAAAGTAGAGACTGGTTTAGTGGGGATGCTATTCACAAAGAGCATGTAAAGATATATCAGTAGTTTTTTAATGTTGACCACAGAAAATGGAGGATAAAAAGTTAACTCACTTACGAAAATCTTCCATAAATAGCAAACCGTATCTCAGTGGTTGTCTTTTGATAGCGCACGTCTGTGTATTTAAAAGGTTTAAATACGCATTTGGAGAATTACTAAAGGGAAGCGAGCAGTGGTGGTCAGATCAAAGTATTTCAAAGCCTCTGCTAATATGGAGTGCAATTCAAGAAAATGCTGTCGGTCAGAAATTTTTTTTGGAGAAAGGAATGATTAGATTAAATTATGAGGAGAGATTATTTTCGATTTCCAAATAGTGAGGACTTGTGTAAGGCTCCATTCATTTATTTTCCTGAACAGTTAATTTCTTGGGAAAAAAAGCAAAATTATATGTGAAAAATCTTAGTTGATATAAAGTATTGGAAGGAAGACAATTTAATTCGAAGGATATGGGGAAAGTAGAAACTTATGTTGTCGGTGGAGAGAATTAATATTTTTAATATGAAAGAATTTGTGGTGATGCGCTTAAATAGGGTGATTTGTTCAAAGCTAAGAAATTGTAAAATTCACTAAAAAAGACGATACCAGGTGCTTAGAAACCTAGGAAATAAGAAAAGGAGCCTGATATGAAGCAACAACAACTACTGAGAGTGCTAGTAAATCACGCCTCTACTGGAAGTGCTATAGAACCAAATAAAACATCGAAAACGAGGTTAACGCCTCTCAAACTGTGTCTAACACGTATTGCACTAGCTTAATTGGGCATAAAAAAATCATAGAGACACGCCAGGCTAGAGCCATAAAGCAACTGATTGCAAAAAGATTCTAGGCGTGGAAAACTGTATTTCACTTCATAGCCCACAAGCAAGCTTCAAAAATACTAAAAAAACTCAAGCCGCAGGTGCCTATACATTTTTTAATTTCTTTAGCAGTACAAACTCTTCACAGGCAGGCTGACGCTACCGTTGCCGCTGGCGACAACTCCAAAAAGCATGCAGTAGTTTGCTCCATTGTCCAATTAGCAAGTGGAACGCCGAATCTGGATAGCCACCAAGATGACTACGAAGCGGACCTAAATTACTTACTCGACATGAACATGACTGTAGCGCTGGCGAGCTGGAAACGCATGTTCGTCGGTGAATCGGACGCAGCGAAGCCTTGGACCGCAGATATGACTACAAAAGACGAGTATCCAGGTGACTGGCAAACGCAATGGCCCGCCTGGACAGAGGCAGCCAAGAGAAGTAGGGGCACCGGCAGCTCGGTATCCAGGCTCAAAAAGTGGGGCTTCACAGACCTTTTAAACATTTCAGCGAAACTTGCGGCTGCAAAAATTAAATCTTTTATCAACGCCTCAAAACCTTTGGTTGACAGCCTCAAGCAACTCAAAAACACAATAAAAGGGGTAACGGTACAGACAGTTAAAACACACCTAAACCGGGCCCTGTACGGCGCAGACCAAGGAAAAGGAGACTATGCCGCCGATCCACGAGAAGGCACAGAACCAGCAACAGCGGCCACGTGCAGCAGCGACGGCGTAGTCAACGGCAAACAACCCCTGCTGCAAGTGCTCATGTGTCTCTGCACAACGGTGAGCACCAACGTTCAGACCAAATCATGCACGAACAAAGCAGTAATAGCAGCAGACTGGACAACAAACAGTGCAAATTTCGTGACGACTGCGGTAGACAACGTACTAAAAACCTGCACCAAAGGAGAGGCAACGATGCCGACGGCGGCAACAATCACATCGGCATTACAGACGGTCAAAGCTCTTATTCGGCCTAAAGACAACGACGGCTTTCTTGGAATCAACATAGCATCCGACGACTGCAGTGGTCACTAAGGCAGCGGAATGTGTGCTAAATACAAAAATTATGTCCAAGGAGACAACAACAAATTTGAAGACATTAAATGGGCAAAGAACCTGAGATCAGCAGCAACCGAACTAACCACCTATCAAACAGCAGTCTTGGAGTACAAGCCACTGGCCACACAGCTCGCAGCGTATGTCCAACAAGCAGCAGCGGTACCACAGGAGGTGAAAATCCTCAAACAAAAATACAAAACCACAGCGGCCACCGAAGATCACCCACAAATCCAAGCCACAACTGATTGTACAAATACCAAAACAAACGCAACCTGCACAGCAAAGAACTGCAAATGGGAAAAAACGAATGAAACGTAAGAGGCATGCAAAGTAGATGAAAGTAAGGACACAACTCAGGCAAAGACAGCAGTAACGGGAAATTAAGGTCAACAGGAACAGACCCTGCTGTGGGCAAAAGTAACCAAAACTACAGCTAGGTACAGAATACGAATCTTAAAACAGATGAAAAAGGTGCTTATGGTTGGATCCTATCACTAGTTGTCCTGGCGATGCTGGCCACCTCAACGTGGTGCC
>NW_027124062.1:0-2674 GCF_001457755.1 Trypanosoma equiperdum
GGTGAACCGAGGGCGACTCCCTTGCAGGAGCGATTGGACGAATTAGCTGGGTTTATTGGTCGGATAGGAATTGGAGCGGCAGTGATACTTATGTCTCTGCTTTCTTTGTTTTACATCCTTCTCGTTCTTCGTGGTAATGAAGAGTTACGCGCAAAAAAGTTTCTTGATATTTTTTTACTTTGTGTGACGATTGTTGTCGTCGCAGTGCCAGAGGGCTTGCCGTTGGCGGTGACGATTGCTCTTGCGTACTCACAGAGCCAGATGCAGAAGGACAATAATCAGGTGAGGCGTTTGTGTGCTTGTGAGACAATGGGCAATGCAACACAGATTTGTAGTGATAAAACTGGGACGCTGACTCAGAATCGTATGACTGTGGTACAAGGTTACATTGGGATGCGGCGGTTCCGTGTCTCGAATCCCGGAGATCCCTCGTCCACGGTTAATCTGGAGGGTGTGTCTAGTGATGCACAGTCGTTACTAATGCTTGGTCTTGCACTGAATAGTTCGAGTGAGAAGGAGCTTTTACCAGGTAATGTGGGAGCTGAGTCTGACTTACTGTCTCGATGGACGTGGCGTACCGACAAGGGCAACAAAACTGACCAAGCGATATTGGATTTTGTGGATCGCGTGTTGATATCGGTACCGGGTAGTTGTAATGACAAGGAGCTTCCACACCAGAAGTTACGCATGACAAACCGCAGCCGTGGCTTTGCCATCTTTCCTTTTACGAGCGAACGGAAGTTTATGACTGCTGTGGTTGCAGGTGCGGATGGAGTTGTGATGCAGTACGTGAAAGGGGGCTCTGATCGTGTGCTTGGCATGTGCAACCGATACTTGTCGTCAGAGGGTCGTGAGGAGCCGCTGACGGAGGAGGTAACTGAGATGATCACTGCGCAGATACGGTCAATAGCGGGGGACGCAAATCGCACAATCGGCGTGGCATACGGGCGTATCGGTACGGACGGTGCGGTTCCCGAGGAGGAACCCGAGGGACCATTTGTGTGGCTTGCACTATTAGGCATCCAGGACCCGCTTCGTCCAGAGGTTGTGGATGCTGTGCGAATGTGCCAGCGTGCGGGAGTGACAGTGAGGATGTGTACGGGTGACAATCTCGACACAGCCGTTGCAATTTCTCGGCAATGTGGAATTTACAATCGACTGCGTGGTGATCTTGCGCTCACTGGGAAGGACTTCCGCAACCTTGTGTATGACACTTATGGTGACGAGGCGAACATGGAGAAGTTCTGGCCTGTTCTTGACCGGATGATGGTGATGGGGCGTTCGCAGCCTCTGGACAAGCAACTGCTCGTACTGATGCTGATGCTCCGTGGTGAGGTCGTTGCTGTGACTGGTGATGGGACAAATGACGCCCCTGCGCTGCGTCTTGCAAATGTGGGTTTTGTGATGCGCAGTGGCACGGATATAGCGGTGAAGTCCGGTGATATTGTGCTTTTAGACGACAACTTCCGTTCTGTCCAGCGTGCCGTTGTTTGGGGACGGACTGTGAATGACAACATCCGCAAGTTCCTGCAGCTGCAATTAACCGTGAACGTTGTTTCTTTTCTAGTAACTGTTGTAGGTACCCTCGTGAGGGAGGGTAAGTCTTCACCGTTAACGACTGTACAGCTGTTATGGGTAAATCTTCTTATGGACACACTTGCGGCCCTCGCTCTCGCAACGGAGCAACCGACAGAGGATTGCTTAAATCGTGGTCCGTCTTCCCCCCGAGCTCCCCTTGTCTCACGTCGAATGTGGTTCACAATTTTTTCCGTTGCCACAGTTCAGCTAACTGCTTTCTTTTCTGTGCTCACGTTTGGTGGAAAGTATTTTGGGGAGGATGAGAATGGCAAGCATTTGCACCGAACATTTCTATTCAACGTTTTTGTTTTCGGCACTATATTCCACATGTTAAATTGTCGCAAATTGTACCGAGAACTTAATGTGTTTGAAGGGATGGGTCGGTCGGTATTTTTTATTGTTGTCGTCGGTTCGTGCATTGCGTTTCAAGTGTTGGCCATCTGCACCTTTAACGACTTTATGGGTGTCCGTCCCCTTTCGATCAAGCAATGGGGTGTAAGTATCGGTATTGCTGCCATTTCACTTGTTGTGGGTATTTTGAGCCGAGTGGTGAGCATCAGGGAACCTGTGTTTGCACTGATACCAGATAGTAGAAATGTCGACGGTAGTGCCTCTCGCCTCATCAAAGATGTTTCGGTGGCTGCGGAGCAGAGGCAGCGGGAGACGGACGGGACAAGTGACGCCTCTTCGCTTCTTGCGGGTCGGTTGCGTGCGCAGTCGCGGTGGCGTAGACTTCAGGCAGAGCATGTGAAGAAACCTCGTGTTGTTAATGCATTCCGCCGCGCATGGACGGATCGCGATATGAAACGGGGCTCCACCCGACAACTTTATGACACATTAAGGATGGTATGAATGTTTGTCTTTTATACCCTGACCTTACCCCTCATCTTTTAATAACTTTTTCCTCCTAAATGATTTGTTTGGATCGGATGAAGAGTTCTCCAGTCCCGTTCGTAAGCTCTTTTATTGTTATTTTGCGTTCTTTCTAATAATAAATTGCGGTGCGGAAGCTTGGCGTGGATTCCTTCCACACGGTCATTTTTTGGTAACACCACCGTTGCTGCCCTACCGCATCATTTCCACCCCCCCCCCCCCC